>NC_057403.1:7842907-7881984 GCF_019320065.1 Cervus canadensis | reverse complement strand
AATAATGCCATTTGCAGCACCATGGATAGACCTAGGGATTATCATACTAAATGAAGTCAGCCGGACAGAGAAAAACAAATAGCATATAATATCGCTTCTATGTGGAATCTTTTTTTCAAAAGAGATACAAATGAGCTTATTTACAAAACAGATAGAGACTCAAACATAGAAGAGAAATTTATGATTATCAAAAGGGAAAAGGGGGAGGAGGGACAATTTAGCAAGTTGGAGTTAACGTATACACACTACCATATATAAAATAGATAAGGAACAAAGACCTAGAGTACAACACAGGGCACTGCACTCAATATTTTGTGATAATCTATGAGGGAAAGAATCTGAAAAAGAAGAAAAAAAAATATATATATATAAGTGAGTCACTTTGCTGTGTACACGTGAAACTAACATAACATAAACTTCAATTTTTTTAGAATATCTAAATGAAAAAAGAGAACAAAAACCAAACAAAAGCCCTCATTTAAACTGGGCTAAGTCTTGCTCATGGATTGTTTCTACATTTGAGACCATGGTGCAAATATCTTAGGCATATAAAATATGCCTGGAAAACCTTTACCCTTTATACACTAAAGGATCTCAAGTGGAATTTTATTTATTTATTTATTTATGGTATACTTGGTCTTGGTTGTTGCATGCGGGCTTTTTCTAGGTGCGGTGAGCATGGGCTCCTCAATGTGGTGGCTTCCCTTGCAGAGCACAGGCTCTAGGGACACAGGCTCAGTAGTTGAGGTGCATGGGCTTAGTTGCCCTGTGGTATGTGGGATCTTCCCGACCCAGGTATCGAACTGGCATCTCCTGCATTGCCAGCCGGATTCTTTCACACCCAGGCACCATGGAAACCCCAAATATACACTACTACATATAAAATGGGTACCTACTAAGGACCTAGTGGAGACTTCCCAGGTGGTCCTGTGGTTGACTAAGCACTCTCTAGGCAGGGAGAAGGGGTTCAATCCCTGGTCAGGAAAACAAGTCCCACATGTCCCGAGGCCTGGTTTACAACAAAAAAGAAGTGGCCTACTGTCTAGCCACTCTGCTCAGTACTCTGTAATTGCCTACATGCGAAAGGATCTAAAAGGAACAGATATACACATATACGTATAACTGATTCACTTTTTATATACCCGTAACTAACACAACACTGTAAATCAACTACACCTTGATAAAATTTTAAAAACATACAATTTATGCTTTTCTGATAAGATTAGGGGATTCTGAGCTCTTCATGTACAGAAAGCAGAGACTGGATAGAATGGAGTCACGGCTCATGAGCAGAAAGGGGCTGATAAAGGGAAAACACACATTAATCAGGCCAGTTGTATGCATCAACAACCAACTCGGTTTATGAAAAATAGCAAGAGTAATGTTAAAGATGCAGGACAGGGTGTGGAAAGACATGAAGGTGCTCACCAAGAGCAGGATGCTTTGGGTGGCTTTGGACTCAGCAGGAGTTCTGGGAGACACACTAGCCTTGTGAATATACTGGACTCGCTGACTGTGTCTGTAAAGAGTGAGAATCATGGAGCCACTGGCCCAGAAGATGAGCGCAGAGAATGAAACTTCAGGGATCACTACCAAAGCTACATATATTGAGCCTGAGATATTCTCAACATCTGCGGCAGCACAGTACCCTGAATCTCTTGTATTTGTCATGTTTGTGCTGTGCCATTTTCTAGAAACATATGCATACAGAGGAAAAATGAGATTTACAAACAGGCACTGGATCCAGCAGAAGGAAATGGAGAAGGCAACATACTTTGGGGCTTTGACTTTAATATTCTTACAACAGGAGTTCTTCGGGCTGATTGTGATGGTCTGAAACACACTCAAGATGCAGGTGGTGCCAATGGACATACTCCTGCCCACTCTCTCAACATACAAAATAAATTTGCAGGCAAAATCACTGGCAAAATATTTCAACCTCAAAGTTGTAATTGTCTGAGGGACTCCTTTCGAAAGAATGACCAGAATGTTGGCTATAGTCAGGTGCTGGCAAATCCAATCTGTGACCCTCAACCTACACTGAGTGTGGTAAAGAAAGAGGTAATGGTACAGAAGGGAGAGGTTGCCCAAGATCCCAAGCACAGTCTGTAACAAGAAGGTTATTCCCATGGCCAGTTGGCTGGAGGCTGCTGTGTCCTTCAAGATACTCCCCTTTATATGATGACAACAGTGATTCCTCACAGCAGACTGGCTCATATAAATTTGTGACATCGAGAGACAGCTTTCCCCTTTGTGATTTTGTGAAGTTGCCAAGGCTTCTCGAGACAGGAAGCGATGATGAGAGAATCAGTCTATTTTACAAAGAAGTCAGCAGGAAGGATGAAGTGGTGGTGACCTGGAGGAAGCAATGACAAGTGAGAGTAAATTGAAAGATAGCATAAAACCACCTTTTAAGCAGAAGCTTACTGGAGGAAAAAAATATCTCCATCAGTGCCCTCATCATAAAACAGGTCAATTCTAAATGCATTCTCTTCTAAATTTTAAAGAAGATAATATATTATTTTCGGGACTTCCCTGATGGCTCAGTTGGTAAAGAATCTGCATGCAATGCAGGAGACTCTAGTTCGATTCGTGGGTCAGGAAGATCCAGTAGAGAAGGGATAATCTTACCCATTCCAAGAATACCCACTTCAGAATTCTTGGGCTTCTCATGTGGCTCAGCTGGCATTTAAAGAAGATAATATATTATTTATAAAAAAAGACAGGAGTTATTCTAGGGTCTTACAATCTAAAATATATGCTAAAGGTACTTCCCTGGTTGTCTGGTAGTTAAGAAACTGCCTTGCAATGTAGGGGACACAGGTTTGATACCTGATTGGGCAACTAAGACCCTATATATTCCACGGGGTTTCTAAGCCTGGGATCTGCAACTAGAGAGTCTGTGTACCACAACAGAAGGTCCCGCATGATACAACAAAGATACCACATGATCAAGACCCAGTGCAGCTAAATAGATAAATATTTGAAATATACTTAAGAGCTCAGTATATATAAACCATATGGTGAGATAACTTTTGCACACATTAAAATTAAGACTGGATCTCATTAATACGCACACAGAGACACAAATATAACTTAGAAATACGCAAGTATGTCCTAAAACCCACGAGATAGAATATACAGTGGACAGAGTCTTTCAGGAGAATCCTGGAGAAAGAATTTCTTCAACGGATAAGACGTGGAAAAATATTCCACATCCTTGGCAATCAGGTCAATTAAAATATAACCACTGCCTATATGTCATCAAATACCATCAAGAAGTCTGAAACAGAAATGACAGAAATGCTAAGTTTTGGCATAGCTGTGGATGAACCAAGAATCTCATACACTGATGGTGGGTGTTCAAATTGGTACAGACATTTTGGATAACTGTGGTATCTGCTTAGCAGACCAGATGTAATCCTGTTCCTAGAAATCCACTTCTATGAATATATTCAACAACATTTTGTAGATATATCACCCAAAGAGTAGTTATATTGATAGAATTTATAAAAGAGCCCTAATCATTACTTGTAGTAGCCCATAACTCTTAATACACTTTAACAGATGAATGACCAGTTAACCCTTTGATAGTCATACAATGAAGTCCTATATAGCAATGATAATGAAAAATCAACAATAACATAAAACAATAAAGATAAATTCACAAAGATGTAATGGAATGGAGGACAAAAGTCCAAATGAAAGATGCTGTATGATATCTTTCATGTGAAGGCCAAGACAGGCAAAGTGATCTAGTATTAAATGTCATAATAGTTGTAAATGTGTACCCAATAATCCAGGCCTACAAATACACCCAACAAAACTATAGTCTTGGGAACAGTGAGTTAGAAGGGGCAAAAAGAACCTCATGGGAACTGAGAACATTCTGTTTCTTTATCTAGTTGTTGTCTCCAGAGGTATAATCATTCCTGAAATGTCACTGAGATATTATGCACTTATAACCTGGGAACGTGTCTTTAATTTTTTTTTTTTTCTAAGAAAACGTGTGTTTTCAAAAAATGTGGAAGGGGTTTGGGAAAGGCTGTTTCTGTGAATGTGTCTCATCTGCTGCCTGTGTCTGTGAAGGAGGGGAGCTGTAAGCCGAGATCTTAACTCTAACAATGAAACATCAGAGAATAGTATCACTGCTGCATACAGTGAATTGCTGATTTTGTCATAAAATTTAGAGCAGTATCCTAAGTCTTCATGCTTTGTCTTGATATGTTGTTCCATTTGGCATCATATCAATGAGGAAAATTATGTGTACAGAGAGACATGACTTGTGACCATACAATCTTCTCCTAAAGACCAGGAATTATAATGAACAGTAGACATGTTTTCATGCAGAAACTTTGAGAAAGAAGTTATATGCTCTCCAGTAGTGCAAAGTGGAGACACTGATATGCTCAGGAGCTTTGTGGTTTTTTTTGTTAAATGATTTTATATATTTTGTCTTTTTATTTATCTATTTGCCTGCACCAGGTCTTAGTTAAATGGCATGCAAACTCTTAGTTATGGCACATAAACTCTCAGATATCACATGTGGCTTCTACTTCCCTGACCAGGGATTGAACCTGGAACCCCTGCATTGAGAGCACAGTCTTAACCTCTGGACCACAGGGAAGTCCCTTCCTTAGGAGCTTTTGCTTTAAGTTCCACCCACCTGTATTTCCTGGAGCTGATCTTGATGGCTGGAGACACTTCAGGGGCCAGGAGAGTCAATGGACACACCCTGCCAGGTTTGGGTACATAGAGAACACATTTGAATGGCTAAATCACTGAAGACAAGCTTCAGTTAGAGCCTGCCATTGTCACGGAGATGCCTTTAAAGGGAATGACCATAAAGTTAGTACAGTCTGTGCCTGAAGGTCAAATCTGTAAACTTCAACCCACATTTATTCTAGTAAAGGAAGAGATTAAGGTAAGAGAGTAAGCACCCAGGATTCCAGCTAAAGTCTGAGAGGAGCACAACATTCTTGTTGCCAACTCCCTGGAGGCCATTCTGCCAGTTGTTTGATGTTCATAACTGCATGGGGTAAGGACTGGCATTGATTTACTGCAAATATAAGGAGACCCTAGGTACAGAGAGATCAAGGGATGTGTGTCAATTCACACGCTGATTACAGGCTGAGTGGTGGTAAGAACCTGGTAGGCTGAGTCCAAGACAGTGCCCTAACCACTGTGACGCACCAACCAAACACTTCAGCTGTGTTTGTGAAGAATGCAGTCTGAAATTTAGTTTTGTTTTTGTATCATACAGTTTATTCTATCAGTTCAGTTTAGTCATTCAGTCGTGTCCAACTCTTTGTGACCCCTGGGACGGCAGCACACCAGGCCTCCCTGCCCATCACCAGCTCCTGGATGTTCCTCAAACTCATGTCCTTTGAGTCGGTGACCCCATCCAACCATCTCATCCTCTGTCGTCCCCTTCTACTCCTGCCTTCAATCTTTCCCAGCATCAGGGTCTTTTCCAATGAGTCAGTTCTTCACATCAGGTGGCCAGAGTATTGGAGTTTATTCCGTAGGGTTTATATATTAAAATTTTCATTGTAGAAAGTTTCCATATCTGCATAAGTATTCATTCTGTATGTCAATAACATATCAAAAAGATCCCCTGGATTCAGAAATGGAAACCCCCTCCAATATTCTTGCCTGGGAAATCCTATAAACAAAGAAGCCTGGTGAGCTATAGTCCATGGGGTCACAAACTGAGCCACTAACATGTACACAGACAGAGACACACAGTCCTATAGGAAAGTACCTCCTGTCCATATTGGATTTAATGAATGCAAGATTTCCTCAATATAAGTTTTGCAAGAGAAAGATGCATTCCTAACATGCCAGGCACAAATTAGCTATGGTATCTATCAAAAAAAGTCTTGCACAATATTACTTTAATAAACTATGAACCATGAAATACTACTATATGATAAATGAGTGTAAGATAGAAATGAAATAGTTTTTTTGATCTAATTACTTAGGTCTTCTTAAAACGATGTTAAGTGAGACTACAATATAACAAGATTTGTGAAGAATATTAACATCCTAGACCCATGTAAAGTACAATATGGAGAATATTGATTCTTGTGTGTTGCAAAAGTGAAACCATAAAGAAATGAATGTGTCTTTGGAATTGGTGTTAGAATATTATGAGATTAGACTACATATGAGAAGATCCATTTGGTCCTGACAAGTGTATTCCAAAACTCACCATTATAAAGCTGCCTTTTCCTGAAATGCTGCTTCTCTATCTTGAAGAGGGAAAGCAATCTCACCATCATCATCAGACCACAAATGTTTCAGAAAAGACATGATTGCTACATCCAGTAAGCACGTTACAGGCCTAGTGATATATATATATATATATATATATATATATATATATATATAATCATTTCTGTTCTTCAAACAAATTCACATTCATGCTTTCCATAGAGGATTACAAAATCATTACTTTTCTATCCTAGTCTTTCTGGAAAGCATAGAGGCAGTATGATAACACTTTTAATACAAATTTAAAATTAACCTAGAATTTCTGAAAGGTAACATTACAAGAGATTGAGGTTAAAAACACAACCCTTAAGCTCCTTGAAGATGATCTTTTGGCATGTCCCTGGTTGTCCAGTGGCTGAGACTCTGCCCTCCCAATGCAGGGAGCCTGGGTTTGATTCCTGCTTAGGAAAATAGATCCCACATGCTGCAGCTAAGAGTTCACATGCTGCAAGAAAAACACATACTTTTTAAAATGATTCCTCATTATGATCATTAGGGTTGTTCCTGTGAGTCCTCCACAGTCAGAGTTTCACAAAATAGCTTTAGGAGCTGTCAAGTTCAGTGTTACCTGATGCTGGGAAAGATTGAAGGCAGGAGAGAAAGGGGAGGACAGAGGGTGAGATGGGCGGATGGCATCACTGACTCGATGGACATGAGTCTGAGCAAACTTTGGGAGACAGTGAAGGAAAGGAAAGCCTGGTGTGCTGCAGTCAGTGGGGTTGCAAAGAGTCGGACACACCTGGGGGACTGATCAACAAAGATCTTGATGTTGCTTTACCTAAACTCTCTCCTAAGGAATTGTTCTGCCTTCCTGACCTGCTTTGCCACTGGATCTGTTCCAACTCTACCCCCAGCCCACAGAAAGATCCCTTTTCCAAACATGAACACTTACTCAGACAGAAAGATCCCTTTTCCAAACATGGACACTTACTCAGACCTCCTTCCTTACAGACTCTGCCTCTTAGACTGAGATACGAAGTACTCGACTCCTTCTGATTGCTTCTCATGAGAAGGATGCTGGGCTCAGGGTGAAGGTCATGGCAGTCAGGACATGAGTGGGAGGGAGGCAGTCAGACCCCTAGATAAAGGTTTATGAGTTGTGATCTCATTCTCCTTCAGATCTGCAATTATCATTTCACTTGAAGTGGCTATGACAGGGCCAGCTTGAGAAGCTAATGATCTTTCAGAAAAACTTTTTTTGAGTTGCTAATTACCAAAACCAATTGTGAGTCTCCTGTGAGTATCTCCAAAGAGACCACTGATGTGTTTGAGAGAAGCTCGTGATTTTTCATGATGGTTATTTTGAAGTGATTAGGATTTCTACACAACTCTGAAATCTGTTGCCTTTGTAAACAGTTTGTTTGATCTTAGGGATTCCTCCACAACCACACCCAACCCACTTACAAAGTCAATTGTGAGTCTACCAGGCTTTTATTCTGGAAACAAAGAAAAAACACTCAATTAAACTTGAGCACGACATAAGAATTTTTTTGTGTGTGTGTTCATTTATTCATTTACTTGACTGTGCTGTGTCTTGGTTGTGGCATGCACACTATTAGTTGCAGCTAGTGGAATCTAGTTCCATGATCAGGGGTCAAACTTGCACAGCCCCTGCAATAAGGGCTTGGAGTCTCAGCCACCAGACCACTACGGAAGTCCCTGTATGGGACCTTCTTTCTTGTACTCAAAATAGCTCTACCTCTTATCTTTCCTGCATCTCTGATCCTACACTGAACTACGCAGTTTTAGATCCTGGGTGGAGACTTAGGTGGTCATTAGAGCTAGAGGAACATAAATGATAGTGAAGGAGTATTTTTGGGTCTTGAGGGTGGCTTTTCAGTGTTGGCTGGAGCACTCATCTGTCTTTACAGCACTCTCAGGGCCTTTGTTCATGGTACACGGAAGGCTTCTAGTCACTGACATACCCACCATGGCTCTCTTTGGGCGTGGAGCCAAATCCTTGACTTGACCTTTCTCTACCATTTATGGTTCACACCTCAACTCCATTTTCTCCCCTGGAAGTAGACCAATGATTGCCTTCAGTTCAGTCACCCCGTCAACTCTTTGCAACCCATGGACTTCTGCACACCAGGCTTCCCTGTCCATCAGCAACTCATTGACCTTGGTGAAACTCATGTCCATCAAGTCTCAGATGCCATCCAACCATGTCACCCTCTGTCGTCCCCTTCTCTTACTGCCTTCAATCTTTCTGAGCATCTGGGTCTTTTCTGATGAGTCAGTTCTTAGTATCAGGTGGCCAAAGTATTGGAGCTTCAGCTTCAGCATCAGTCCTTCCCGTGAACATTCAGGACTGATTTCCTTTAGAATTGACTGGATTGATCTCCTTCCAGTCCCAGGGACTTTAAAGAGTCTTCTCCAACACCATGGTTCAAAAGCATCAAATCTTTGGTGCTGAGATTTCTTGATGGTCCAACTCTCACATCCGTACATGACTACTAGAAAAACCATAGCTTTGACTAGAAGGAGCTTGTCAGCAAGGTTGTGAGGCTGTCACGGCTAACCCCATGGCAGGCAGCCTAGATTAGGAGTAGGCCTGGTTTCCCAGGGTAACATAATAATCAGGCCTCCTAGAGCCAGCCAATCAACATATGCCTAGCCAGAGAAAAGGGAATCTATCAGGGGAAAGCTGAAAGCCACACGTTGGGCCAACAAAAACTACCTTGCAACTGTGTAACCTATCAGCTTGCGCCAACTACCCACTGTGTAACCAATCCGATTGCGCCAACTACCTGCTGCTTATTTTGACCTAATAAATACCCGAGAGAACTGGGGCTCGGGGCCTTTCGTCCTCACACACCAGGTGAGGGCGGGAGGCCCTGGCTCGAGTCAGTAATAAATTCCCCTATTGCAAGTTGCATTGTTTCGAAGAGTCTTCTTTCCCGACCGGGGACTCGGACTACGGGCAGAACAAGGTAATGTCTCTGCTTTTTATTTTATTTTATTTATTTATTTATTTTATGTCTCTGCTTTTTAATATGCTGTCCTGGTGTGTTATAGCTTTTCTTCCAAGCAGCAAGTGTTTTTTAATTTCATGGCTGAGTCACCATGTACAATGATTTGGGAGCCTAAGAAAATGAAGTCTGTCACTGTTTCCATTTTTTCCCCTTCTATTGCCATGAAGTCATGGGTCCAGATGCCATGATCTTTGTTTTTTGAATATTGAGTTTTAAGCCAGCTTTTTCACTGTTCTCTTTCACTTTCATCAAGAGGCTCTTCAGTTCCTCTTTGTTTTCTGCCATAAGGGTGGTGTCATCTGCATATCTGAGGTTATTGATATTTCTCCCAGCAAGTTTGATTCCAGTTTCTGCTTCCTCCAGCCTGGCATTTGGCTTGACGTACTCTGCATAGAAGTGAAATAAACAGGGTGACAATATACTGCCTTGACATACTCCCCAGTTTGGAACCAGTCCGTTGTTCCATGTCTGGTTCTAACTGTTGCCTCCTGACCTGGATACAAGTTTCTTAGGAGGCAGGTAAGGTGGTCTGGTATTCCCATGTGTTGATGAATTTTGCGCAGTTTGTTGTGATCCCCACAGTCAAAGGCTTATGCTCCTGAGTCCTGAGTTTCAGTGTCTCTACTGCGCATGAAGAAAGCTCTGGCTGAAAGGATTTGGAATAAGTCAGAGGCAGACTGTGTCATAACTTTTTGCAAAGGAAGTTCTACTCATTTCTTTACTGGGGTTAAAGCACTGAAATATATGCCTGATCCTGTTGAAGGAGCTTGCCATTTAGGTGGCAGAAATGGATGATCCTGCTCTCATTTTTTATTGTCTGTATAGGGCAGGAAAGCTACCCTCTGGAATGGGAGATCCCAGTTCTTCATTCTGTCCTTAATGTTTTGCTGATTTCAGACTTCTAGGCTCATTGCTTCTTTCAGAGATGAAGCTTTGAGCTCTGGGCTGTAGGGATTCGAGGACACCTGGCTGTCCCTTCTGCCCTCCACATAGCTTTAAGAACCCCTGGGAAGCTACCATATTTTTCCCAAGGACAGTCTGGAGATGGAACAATGAGTTGGTCATTAAAAGCCAAGTTTTCTGATACAAGGATGGTGTGACGGCAGCTCTGAAGCTTGCTCTGGAGCTCTACCTCTAGTTTTATACTCCACTCATCAGAAAGACGTTTTTTTTTTCCTTTTTCTGGAAAATTCTCATTTTATAAAATTTTAATTAATTTAATTGGAGGCTAATTAATTACAATGTTGTAACAGTTTTTGCCATGCATTCACATGAATCAGCCATGGGCTTACATTTGTTCCCCATCCTGAACCCCCCCCTCACCTCCCTCCCTATCCCATCCCTGTGGGTCATTGTTCCATTGATCTATATTTCTGCCTTTGTTCCAGTACCATACTGTCTTAATGACTGTAGCTTTGTAGTATAGCCTGAAGTCAGGCAGGTTGATTCCTCCAGTTCCTTTCTGGCAGAATCTTTATGGTTTTCTACGTAGAGGATGATGTCATCTGCAAACAGTGAGAGTTTCACTTCTTCTTTTCCAATCTGGATTCCTTTTATTTGTTTTTCTTTTCTGATTGCTGTGGCCACAACTTCCAAATCTATGTTGAATAGTAGTGGTGAGAGTGGGCACCCTTGTCTTGTTCCTGACTTTAGGGCAAAGGCTTTCAATTTTTCACCATTGAGCATAATGTTTGCTGTGGGTTGGTCATATATAGCTTTTATTATGTTGAGGTATGTTCCTTCTATTCCTGCTTTTGGAGGGTTTTTTCATAAATGGATGTTGAGTTTTGTCAAGGGCTTTCTCTGCATCTAAAGATAATCATATGGCTTTTATCTTTCAGTTTGTTAATATGGTGTATTGCAGTGATTGATTTGCTGATATTGAAGAATCCTTTCATCCCTGGGATAAAGCCTGCTGGGATAAAGGAAAGCCGTGGGATAAAGGTCATAATGTATGACCTTTTTACTATGTTGTTGGGTTCTGTTTGCTGGAATTTTGGTAAGGATTTTTGCATCTATGTTCATCAGTGATATTGGCTTGTAGTTTTCTTTTTTTGTGGCATCTTTGTCTGGTTTTGGCATTAGGGTGATGGTGGCCTCATAGAATGAGTTTGGAAGTTTGCCTTCCTCTGCAATTTTCTGGAAGAATTTGAGTAGGATAGGTGTTCATGCTTCTCTAAATTTTTGCTAGAATTCAGCTGCAAAGCCATCTGGTCCTGGGCTTTTGTTTGCTGGAAGATTTCTGACTACAGTTTTGATTTCCATGCTTCTGATGAGCCTGTTAAGATTTTCTATTTCTTCCTGGTTCAGTTTTGGAAAGTTATACTTTTCTAAGAATTCATCGATTTCTCTCAAGTTGTCCATTTTATTGGCATATAGTTGCTGATAGTAGTCTCTTACGATCCTTTGCATTTCTGTGTTGTCTGTTGTGATTTCTCCATTTTCATGTCTAATTTTGTTGATTGATTCTTCTCCCTTTGTTTCTTGATGAGTTTGGCTAATGGTTTGTCAATTTTATTTATCTTCTCAAAGAGCCAGCTTTGTACTTTGATTTTTGCTATGGTCTCTTTTGTTTCTTTTGCATTTATTTCTGCCCTATTTTTTAAGATTACTGTTAACCCTGGAGTTCTTCATTTCTTCCTTTTCTAGTTGCTTTAGGTGTAGAGTTGGGTTATTTATTTGACCTTTTCCTTGTTTCTTGACATAAGCCTGTACTGCTATGCACCTTCCCCTTAGCACTGCTTTCACAGTGTCCCATAGGTTTTGGGTTTTTGTGTTTTCATTTTCATTCATTTCTATGCATATTTTGATTTCTTTTTTGATTTCTTCTGTGATATGTTGGTTATTCAGAAGCATGTTGTTCAGCCTCCATATGTTGGAATTTTTAATAGTTTTTCTCCTGTAATTGACATCTAATCTTATTTCACTGTGGTCAGAAAAGAAGCTTGGAATGATTTCAATTTTTTTTGAATTTACCAAGGCTATATTTACGGCCCAGCATGTGATCTATCCTGGAGAAGGTTCCATGTGCACTTGAGAAAAATGTGCAATTGATTGTTTAGTGGTGAAATGTCCTATAGATATCAATTAGATCTAACTGGCCCACTGTATCATTTGAAATTTGTGTTTCCTTGTTAATTTTCTGTTTAGTTGTTCTATCCATAGGTGTGAATGGGGTTTGAAGTCTCCCACTATTATTGTGCTATTGTTAATTTCCCCTTTCATACTTGTTAGCATTTGCCTTACATAATGCGGTGCTCCTATGCTGGGTGCATATATGTTTATAATTGTTATATCTTCTTCTTGGATTGATTCTTTGATCATTATGTAGTGTCCTTCTTTGTCTCTTTTCAGAGCATTTATTTTAAAGTCTATTTTACCTGATATGAGTATTACTACTCCTGCTTTCTTTTGGTCTCTATTTGCATGGAGTATCTTTTTCCAGCCCTTCACTTTCAGTCTGTATGTGTCCCTTGTTTTGAGGTCGGTCTCTTGTAGACAATATATATAGGGGTCTCACTTTTGTATCGATTCAGCCTGTCTTTGTCTTTTGGTTGGGGTATTCAACCCATTTACATTTAAGGTAATTATTGATAAGTATGATCCCGTTGGCATTTACTTTGTTGTTTTGGGTTTGAGTTCATACACCCTTTCTGTGTTTCCTGTCTAGAGAAGATCCTTTAGCATTTGTTGAAGAACTGGTTTGGTGGTGCTGAATTCTCTCAGCTTTTGCTTGTCTGTAAAGCTTTTGAGCTCTCCTTCATATCTGAATGAGATCCTTGCTGGGTAAAGTAATCTGGGTTGTAGGTTTTTCTCTTTCATCATGTTAAGTATGTCCTGCCATTTCCTTCTGGTCTGAAGAATTTCTATTGAAATATCAGCTGTTATCCTTATGGGAATCCCCTTGTATGCTATTTTTTGTTTTTCCCTTGCTGCTTTTAATATTTGTTCTTCTTGGTTGATCTTTGTTAATTTGATTAATGTGTGTCTTGGGGTGTTTCACCTGGGATTTATCCTGTTTGGGACTCTCGGGCTTGGGTGACTATTTCCTTCCCCAGTTTAGGGAAGTTTTCAACTATTAGCTCCTTAGGTTTTTTCTCACAGCTTTTCTTTTTGTCTTCTTCTTCTGGGACTCCTATGATTCGAATGTTGGGGTGTTTAACATTGTCCCAGATGTCTCTGAGGTTGTCCTCATTTCTTTTTATTCTGTTTTCTTTTTTCCTCTCTGCTTCATTTATTTCTATGATTCTATCTTCTACCTCACTTATTCTATCTTCTGCCTCCGTTATTCTACTGTTGGTTCCCTCCAGAGTGTTTTTGACCTCATTGATTGCATTATTCATTATTGATTAACTCTTTATTTCTTCTAAAATAAACCTTTTTATTTAAACCTTTCTTGCATGTTGAACCTTTATTTAAACCTTTCTTGCATCTTCTCAGTGCTTGTCTCCTGGCTATTTATCTGTAACTCCATTTTGTTTTCAAGATTTTGGATCATTTTTACTATCATTATTCTGAATTCTTTTTCAGACTCCCTATCTCCTCCTTTTTTGTTTGGTTTGGTGGGCATTTATCATGTTCCTTTACCTTCTGAGTATTTCTCTGCCCTTTCACCTTGTTTAGATTCCTGTGTTTGGGGTGGCCTTTCTGTATTCTGGCAGTTTGTGGTTCCTCTTTATTGTGGAGGTTCCTCACTGTGGGTGGGGATGGACAGGTGGCTTGTCAAGGTTTCCCGGTTAGGGAAGCTTGTGTTGGTGTTTTGGTGGGTGGAACTGGATTTCTTCTCTGTAGCATGCAATGAAGTGTCCAGTAATGAGTTTTGAGATGTCAGTGGATTTGCTGTGAGTTTGGGCAGCCTGTATAATGAAGCTCAGGGCTATGTCCCTGCATTGCTGGAGAGTTTGTTTGGTATGTGTTGCTCTGGAACTTGTTGGCTCTTGGGTGTTGCTTGGCTTCACGGTAGGCATGGAGGCTTTTGGATGAGGTCTTATTGATTAATGTTCCCTGGAGTCAGGAGTTCTCTGGTGTTCTCAGGTTTTGGACTTAAGCCTCCTGCCTCTGGTTTTCAGTCTTATTCTTACAGTAGCCTCAAGACTTTTCCATCTATACAGCACCAATGATAAGCCATCTAGGTTAATGATGAAAAGCTCCTCCACAGTGAGGGACACCTGAAGAGGTTCACAGAGTTACATGGAGAAGAGAAGAGGGAGGAAGGAGATAGAGGTGACCAGGAGGAGAAGAGGGGAAATCAAAAGGAGATTGAGAGCAAGCTAGCCAGTAATCAATTCCCTATGTGCTCTCTACAGTCTGGACCCCTCAGAGAGGTTCACAGAGTTATATAGAAAAGAGAAGAGGGAGGAGAGAGACAGAGGTGAGCAGGAGGAGAAAAGGGGGAATCAAAAGGAGAGAGACAGATTCAGGCAGTAATCAGTTCCCTAAGTGTTCTCCACAGCTGGGAACACACAAACAGGTTCACAGCATTTGGTAGAGAAGAGAAGGGAGAGGGAAGAGATAGAGGCAGCCTCGTGGAGAAAAAGGAGAGTCAAAAGGGGGAGAGAGCAATCAAGCCAGCAACCACACTCCCAAGTAAAAACGGGTGCTGAAAATTGGGTTCTTAAAGGTAGAAAATTGATAACAAATACCAAAAAGCAAAGATTAAAAATCTAGAATAGAGGTTAGACTCTCAAAAATACAATATTAAAAAAACAAAGTCACAAAAATTATAAAATATATACATAAAGCTTGCTTTAAAAACAGGGTCTTTTTTTTTTTTTGCAAGGTAAATGTAGGTTATAAAAATGAAAATTAAAGGAGTAATAGTGAACTTAAAAATAAAATTTTTTAATTAAAAAATAATAATAGTAAAAATATATCTAGGAATTTCTCTGGAGCCATTGCAGGCAGTGTGGGGTCAGTTCAGTTTCAGATAGTTTCTTGACCCAGTTTATACTTCTCAAGACTTATAGGCCCCTTCCAATGTAGTCGGTGCTAATTACAGGGCTTCAATCTGTTGCACCTGTCACTTCCAAAGCGGTTCCCTCTGTTTTAGCTTCTTCTGTTTGCTGGTCTCCTCCGTGTCTAATTTCCGCCCTGACAGAAGGGGGCAAAGGTGGTCATTTATTTTGGCTCACTTGTTCAGTCATGCTGTGGGGAGGGAGGAACACCGCGAACAAACATCACTGGCATGTGTGGGGAGTGCGCGCAGTGTCTCGGCTGCACTGAGTTTGCTGCCACTCAGGGCAAGTGTGCTTTCCCAGTCTACACTTCTGAGACTCTAGGTTCCTCTGCTGGGGAGCTGTCTGAGGCGGGCCCTGGGTTGCGTGCACTTCCCAGGTCTGAGCCACTCAGGTTCAGGTTCTTGGGTACTTCACAAAGGAGCAGAATCAGTTGGGCCTGCAATTTTGCCCTTCCCGGGGCGGAGCAGCTCAGGTGACCAGGTGCTTGGCTAGCACAGTCTCCCGAGGTGGGGAGCACGTCTTATCACTTCCCAGGTCCCAGCCGCTTGGTTTCCTGGGTGGCAGTGGGCACGCCCATCTTAGGTGTGCCCTGTGTCTCTTCTGCGCAGCTGATCTCTGACTGCGACCATCCCGGTGGATGTCAACTCCAGAATCCCAAGAAGTCTTGGCTAACAACTGGGGACCTGCTTGCAGTTTGGTAGAGGATGCCTCTCTGGGGCAGAGATTGCCCCTTGCTGGCTCTAGCTGACCCCGTCTGTCTCCCTGTCTCTGGCGGGGGATGGGCCAATCCGCAGCTGGCTAGCTCTCCTCAGATATTTGATCAGTCCTTTGTTCTGTGAGTGGGCCTGGCAGTGCCTTAGGTTAGGGCTTTCGCAGGATAGTTTTCTCTCTCTCTCTCTCTCTCTCTTTTTCTCTCTCCTTCTGGGTATCCCACAGTTTTGGTTGTCATCTCACGTTAGTTCCCTCAGATTGCCCTCAGGGCATTAGGCCCAGTCCTTTCCCTAAGTAATGCAGCCTGCATGTCCTTGTTCAACCACTTGCTGGTGGTGGATGTGAGCGCTGGGAGTTGCCATTAGGCACGTAGTCTGTGGGTTTTATTTATCTATTTATTTATTTATTTTTCCTCCTGGTTATGTTGCCCTCTGAGATTCCAAAACTCCCCACAGACCCACTGGTGAGAGTGTTTCCTGGTGTTCAGAAACTTCTCCTCTTTTAAGACTCCCTTCCGGGATGGATCTCCATCCCTACCTCTTTTGTCTCTCTCTGTTTTTATTTTGTCTCTCTTTTTATCTTTGTATTTTGTCGTACCTCCTTTTGAAGACAATGGGCTGCCTTCTGGGTGCCTGATGTCCTCTACCACCATTCAGAAGTTGTTTTGTGGAATTTGCTCAGTGTTCAAATGTTCTTTCCATTAATTTGTCAGGGAGAATGTGGTCTCCCCATCCTATAGCTCCGCCATCTTAGGGCTGCCCCCAGAAATGGTAATGAGACACAATGCAATATTACTCAGCCATTAAAATGAATGAAATAATGCCATTTGCAGCACCATGGATGGACCTAGGTATTATCATACTAAATGAAGTAAACCAGACAGAGAAAAGCAAATCAAATACAATATCACTTTTATGTGGAATCTTTTTTTTTTTAAAAAAGATCCAAATAAACTTACTTACAAACCAGAAAGAGACTCACTGGCATAGAAACAAACATGATTATCAAAAGGGAAAAGGAGGAAGAGGGATAAATTAATAAGTTTGAATTAACATATACACACTACCATATATAAAATAGCTAAACAATAAGGACCTAGTGTACAGAACAGGGAATTGCACTCAATAGTTTGAAATAACATATAAGGGAAAAGAATGTGAAAAAGAAAAAAAAAATAACTGAATCACTTTGTGTGTACACCTGAGACTAACATGACATATAATTCAATTTTTAAAAATATCTTAATTAAAAAAGCAAAACAAAAAACACACAGAAAACCCTCATTTAAACTGGACTAGGAACTTGCACGTGGATTGCTTCTACATTTGAGCCCATGGTGCAAGTGTCATAGGCATATAAAGTATGTCTGGAAAACCTTTACCCTTTATACACTGAAGGATCAGAAGTGGAATTTTATTTAGGCTGTGCTGGGTCTTTGTTGTTGTGTGAGGGCTTTCTCTAGTTGCAGTGAGTTTGGGCTCCTCACTCTGGTGGTTTCTCTTGCAGAGCACAGGCTCTAGGCACACAGGCTCAGAAATTGTGGTGCATGGGCTTAGTTACCCTGTGTTATGTGGGATCTTCCCGACCCAGGAATCGAACTGGAGTCTCCTGCATTGACAGCTGGATTCTTTACCATCAAGTCACCAGGGAAGCCCTAAATATACACTACTATATATAAAATAGGTAATTAATAAGGACCCAGGGGGAATTCCCAGATGGTCCAGTGGTCAAGACTAACTCCTTTCTATGCAGGGAGAAGGCGTTCAATCCCTGGATGGGGAACCAAGTCCGACATACCCCGAAGCCTGGTTTACAACAAAAATGAAGGGACCTACTGTATAGCACAGGGAACTCTACTCAATACTCTGTAATGGCCTATGTGGGAAAAGAATCTAAGAAGAGTAGATATACATACAAATGTATAACTGATTCAATTTTTTTATACACCTGGAAGTAACACAACACTATAAATCAACTATACCTTGATAAAATTTTAAAAACATACAGTTTACGTTTTTCTGATAAGATTAGGGGATACTGAGTTCTTCATGTACAGAAAGCAGAGACTGGATACCATGCAGTCACGGCTCATGAGCAGGAAGGGGCTGATAAAGGGAAAACACACAGAAATCAGGCCAGTTGTATACACCAACCATGAACCGGGATTATGATAAAGAGCAAAAGTAACATTAAAGATGCAGGACAGAGTGTGGAAACACATGAAGGTGCTCGCCAGGAGTAGGATGCTTTGGGTGGCTCTGGACTCAGCGGAGGATCTGGGAGAAACACTAGCCTTGTGAATATACTGGACTCTCTGACTGTGTCTGTACAGGGTGAGAATCATGGAGCCACTGGCCCAGAAGATGAGCACAGAAAATGACATTTCAGGGAACACTATCAAAGCTACATATATTGAGCCTGAGATTTTCTCAAGATCTGTATCAGAACAGTAGCCTGAATGTCTCATGTGTGTGCTGCGCCTTTTGTCAGAAACATATAACGCATACAGAGGAAAAAAGAGATGTACAAACATGCACTGGATCCAGCAGAAGGAAATGAAGAATGTGATGTACTTTGGGGCTTTGACTTTAATATTCTTCCAACAGGAGTTCATGGGGCTGATCGTGATGGTCTGAAACACACTCAAGAGGCAGGTGGTGCCGATGGACATACTCCTGCCCACTCTCTCAACATATAAAATAAGTTTGCAGCCAAAATCACTAGCAAAATATTTCAACCTCAAAGTTGTAATTGTCTGAGGGACTCCTTTCGAGAGAATGACCAAAATGTTGGCAATAGCCAGGTGCTTGCAAATCAAAACTGTGACCCTCATCCTGCAGTGAGTGTGGTAGAGAAAGAGGTGATGGTACAGAAGGGAGAAGTTGCCCCAGATCCCAAGCACCGTCTGTAACAAGAAGGTTATTCCTACGGCCAGGTGGCTGGAGGCTGTTGTGTCATTCAAGATACTCCCCTTTATATGATGGCAACAATGATGCCTTAGAGCAGGATGGTTTATATAAATCTGTGACATTGACAGCCAACTTTCCTTGTGTGATTTGTGAAATTGCCAAGGCTTCACGTGACAGGAAACGATGATGAGAGGATCAGTATATTTTATGGAAAAAATAGCAGGAAGGATGAAGTGGTGGTGACCTGGAGGAAGCAATGACAACTGAGAGTAAATTGAAAGATAACATGAAACAAGACTTTAAGAAGAAGCTTACTGGAGGAAAAAATATCTCCATCACTGCCTTCATCATAAAAGAGGTCAATTCTAAGTGCATTCCCTTCTAAGTTTTAAAGAAAATTATGTATTATTATTTTAGGGGCTTCTGTGATGACTCAGTTGGTAAAGAAAATCTGCCTCCAATGCAGGAGACCCTGGTTCAATTCCTGCATTGGGAAGATCTGCTGGAGAAGCCATAGGCTTCCTACTCCAGTATTCTTGGGCTTCCTGTGTGGCTCAGCTGGTATTTTAAAGAAGATAATGTATTATTTTAGAAAAAAAAGACAGGAGTTATTCTAGGGTCTTACAATTTAAAATATATGCTAAAGTTTCTTCCCTGGTTGTCTGGTAGCTAAGAATCTGCCTCTCAAAGCAGGGAACACAGATTTGATTCCTAGTTGGGCAACTTAGACCCTATATGCCACGGGGTAACTAAGCCTGGGATCTGCAACTAGAGAGTCTGTGCACCACAACAAATAATCCTGCATGATACAACAAAGCTCCCGTATGATGCAACTAAGACCCAATGCAGTTAAATAACTAAATATTTAAAAAATATATGTACACTAAACAGAACAGAATATATAAAACATATGGTGAAGTAAGTTTTGCATACATGAAAATTAAGACTGGTTTTCTCGTCAATACACATACACACACAAAGATACAACTTAGAACCACACAAGCATGTCCTGAAAACCACAAAATAGAATATACAGTGGATAGAGTCTTCAAACAGAAACTTTGAGAAGGATGTTATTCAGTGGATAAGACATTCGACAAATATCCCACATCCTTGGTAATCAGGACAATCAAAATATAACAACTACCTATATGTCATTGAATACCATCAAGAAGTCTGAAACAGAAATGACAAAAATGCCAAATTTTGGCATAGCTGTAGATGAACCAAGAATCTCATACACTGATTGTGGGTGTTCAAATTGGTACACACATTTTGGAAAACTGTTGTTATCTACTTAGCAGATCAGATGTAATCCTGTTCTGAGAAATCTGGTCCTATGAGTATACTCAATAGGATTTTGTACATGTATCACCCAAAGATTAGTTATATTAATATAATTTAATGAGAGCCCCAATTATTACTTGTAATAGCCCCTAACTCTTAAAACCCACCTATCGATTAACAGTTGAATGATCAATTAATCCTTTGATAGTCACAGAATGAAGTCCAATATAGCAATGATAATGAAAAAATGACAATAATATAAAACACTACAGATAAAGTCACAAAGATGGAATGGAGGAGAAAGTCCAAGTGAAAGATGCTGTATGATTTCTTTCATGTGGAGGCCCAGAGAGGCAAAGTGATCCAATATTAAGTGTCATAATAGTTGTAATCATATACTGAATCATCCAGGCCTACAAATATAGCTAACAAAGCTATAGCCTTGGAAACAGTGAGTTAGAAAGGGCACAAGAGAGTTTCATGGAAACTGAGAACGTTCTGTTTCTTGATCTAGTTGTGGTCTCCAGACATGCAATAATTCCTGAAATTTCACTGAGTTTCGCACATATAACCTGCAAACATGCCTTTAATTTTTAAAAAGACCTGTATTATGAAAAAATGTGGAAGGAGCGTGGGAAAGCCTGTGTCTGTGAATGTGTCTCATCTGCTGCCTCTGTCTGCAAAGGAGGGGAGCTATAAGCCCATTTTATAACTCCAACAATGAAAGATCAGAGAATAGTAACACTGCTGCATACAGTGAATCACTGATTTTGTCATAAAATTCAGCAGATCTGTATCCTAAGTCTTCATGCTTTGTGTTGATGTGTTGTTCCATTTGGCATCATATACAGGGGGAAAATAATGTTTACACGTAGAGATGACTTGTGAGCACACAATCTTCTCCTAAAGACTAGGAAATATAATGGACAGTAGACATAATCTTCATACAGTAACTTCGAGAAAGAAGTTACATACTGTCCAGTAGTGCAAAATGGAGACCCTGATATGCTCAGGAGCTTTATTTTCTAAGAGGATTTTATTTATTTCATCCTATTCATTTATTTATTTGGCTGCACCAGGTCTTAGTTAATGGCATGTAAACTCTCAGTTATGGCATGTGGCTTCTAGTTCCCTGACCAGCGTTTGAACCCAGACCCCCTGCATTGGGAGCGCAGTCTTAACCCCTGGACCACAGGGAAACTTTTGTTTTAAGTTCCACAGGGAAGCTTTTGCTTTAAGTTCCACCCACCTGGATTTCCTGGGGCCGATCTTGCTGGCTGGAGATTCTTAAGGGCAGTGGTGCCAATGGACACACCTTGCCAGCTCTGGGGGTATAGAGATCACATGTGCACGGCTAAACCCCTGAAGACACGCTTCAGTTAAAGGCTGCTGTTGTCATGAAGATGCCTTTAAAGGTAATGACTAAAAAGCGACTACAGTCCTGTGCCTGAAGGTCAAATCTGTGAACCTCAACGCTCATTCATTGTAGTAAAGGAAGAGATTACGGTAACGAGAGAAACCGCCCAGGATTCCAACTAGAGTGTGAGATGAGCACACCGTTCTTAATGCCAACTCCCATTCTGCCTGTTGTTTGACGTACATAACTGCATGGGGTAGGTACTGGCACTGAATTATTCCAAAGATAAGGAGATCCTAGGTACAGAGAGGTCAGGTGATCTGTCTAAATTCATATGCTGATTACAGGCTGAGTTGTGGTATGAACCTTGTAGGCTGATCCAAGACAGTGGCCTAACTACTGTGATGCACCAACCAAGCACATCAGCTGTTTTTGAATAATCCAGTGTGAAATTTTGTTTTGTTTTTATATCATACAGTTAATTCTATCAGTTCTGTCCAGTCACTCAGTTGGTTCTGACTATTTGCAACCCCATGGACGGTAGCACACCAGGCTTCCCTATCCATCACCAACTCCTGGAGCTTGCTCAAACTCATGTCCATTGAGTCCATGATGCCATCCAGCCGTCTCATCCTCTGTCATCCCCTTCTCTTCATGCATTCAGTCTTTCCCAGCTCAGGGTCTTTTGCAATGTGTCAGTTCTTCTCATCAAGTGGTTAAAGTATTGGAGTTTATTCCATACATTTTATACATTATAATTTTGGTTGTAAATAGTTTCCATATCTGCATAAGTATTTATTCTGTAGGTAAATAACATATCAAAAGATTCCCTGGACTGGATATGGCAACCCACTCCAGTATTCTTGCCTGGAAATCCTAAGAACAGAGGAACCTGGCGAGCTACGGTCCATGGGGTCACAAACTGAGCCACTAACACATATACACACAAACACATACAGACATATATAAAAGTACTTCCTGCCCATATTGGATATAATGAATGCAAGATTTCCTCAATGTAAGTTTTGCAACAGAAAGGTGCATTCCTGTCATGCCAGGCACAAATTCACTATGGTATCTATCAAAAAAAGCCTTGACAATATTACTTTATTTAAAAAACTATGAACCATGAATTACTACTAAATGATAAATGAGTGTAGGATAGAAATGAAATAATTATTTTTGTCTAAACCCTTAGGTATTTTTAAAATCAAGGTTAAGTGAGACAACAATATAGCTTGATTTGTGAAGAATATTAACATATTAGGCACATGTAAAAGTATAATCTGGAAAATATTGACTCATGTGTTGCAAATGAGGAAGCATAAAGAAATGAAGGTGTGTTTGGAATTGGTGTTAGAATATGAGATTAGACAACATATGAGAAGATACATTTGGTCCTGACAACTATATTCCAAACCTCACCATTATAAAGCTGCCTTTTCCTGAAATGCTGCTTCTCTATCTTGAAGAGGGATAGCAATCTTGCCATTGTCATCAGACCTCAAGTGTTTCAGATAAGACACCATGCTATGTCCAGTGAACATGTTATATGCCTAGAGTTAGATATATATATATAAAATCCCTTCTGTTCTTCAAACATGTTCATATTTATGCTTTCTGTAGAGGATTAGAAAAATCATTGCTTTTGTATCCTAGTCTTTATGGAAAGCATAAAAGCATTATGATAACACTTTTAATACAAATGTAAAATTAGTCTAGAATTTCTGAAAGGTAATGTTACAGCAGATTAAACTTAAAAATACAACCCTTAAGCTGCGTCAACATGATATTTTAGTACTTGCCGGTGTCCAGTGGCCAAGACTCAGTGCTCCCAGTGCAGGGAGCCTGGGTTTGATTCCTGGTGAGGAAAATAGATCCCACATGCTGCAACTAAGAGTTCACATGCTGCAAGTAAAATAAGTACTTTTAAAAATAATCCTCATTATCATCAATAGGATTGTTCCTTGAGTCCTCCACAGTAAGAGCTGTCAGGTTCGATGTTGCCTGATGCCGGGAAAGATTGAAGGCAGGAGGAGAAGGGGACGACAACGGAAGAGATGGGTGGATGGCATCACCGACTCAATGGACACGAGTCTGAGCAAACTCTGGGAGACAGTGAAGGACAGGGAAGTCTGGCGTGCTGCAATCCATGGGGTTGCAAAGAGTCGGACCCAATTGAGCAACTGAACAACATCAAAGGTCTGATCTCACTTTACCTAAACCCTCTCCTAAGGAATGGTTCTACCTTCCTGACTCTACGCCCAGCCCAAAGAAAGATCCCTTTTTGAAACATGAACACTTACTCAGACCTCCTTCCTTATAGACTCTGCCTCTTAGACTGAAATACAAAGTACTCGACTCCTTCTCACTCCTTCTCATGAGAAGGATGCTGGTCTCAGGATGAAGGTCATGGCAGCCAGGACATGAGTGGGAGGGAGGCAGTCACACCCTGAGATATATGTTTATGAGCTGTGATCTCATCCTCCCTCAGAACTGCAATTATCATTTCACTTGAAGTGGCAATGACAGGGCCAGCTTGAGAAGCTAATGATCTTTCTGAACAACTTTTTCTGAGTTGCTAATTACTCCCTGTGACTATCTCCAAAGAGACCACTGATGTGTTTGAGAGAAGCTCATGATTTTTCATGATGAGGGTTATTTTGAATTGATGAGGATTGCTACACAACTCTGAAATCTGTTGCCTTTGTAAACAGTTTGTTTGATCTTAGGGATACCCCCACAACCTCCCCCAACCCATTTAAGAAAGTCAATTCTGAGTCTGCCAGGCTTTGTTCTGGAAACAAACAAACAAACAAAAAACACCCAATTAAACTTGAACAGAACATAAAAATTTTATATGTATGTGTTCATTTATTCATTTACTTGGCTGTGCTGGGTTTTAGTTGGCATGTGCACTATTAGTCTCAGCATGTGGGATCTAGTTCCCTGATCAGGGATCAAACTTGCACACCCCCTGCAATGGGAGCTTGGAGTCCCAGCCACCAGACCACTAGGGAAGTCCTTGTATGGGACCTTCTTTCTTGTACTCAAAACAGCTCTACCTCTTCTTCTCTTTCCTGCATCTCTGATCCTACACTGGACTATGCAGTTTTAGATCCTGGGTAAGGACTTAGATTCATGTTAGAGGTAGAATAATAGAAATGATAGTGAAGGAATATCTTTGGGTCGTGGAGGTGGCTTTTCAGTGTTGGCTGGAGCACTCATCTGTCTTTGAAGTACTCTCATGGCCTTTGCTCATGGTACACGGAAGGCTTCTAGTCACTGACATATCCACCATGGCTCACTTTGAGCTTAGACCCAAATCCTTGAGTTTACCTTTCTCCACCATTGACAGTTCACACCTCAACTCCATTTTCTCCCCTGGAAATAGGCCGATGATTGCCTTCAGCTCAGTCACTCAGTCATGTCCAACTGTTTGCGACCCATGGACTTCTGCACACCAGGCTTCCCTGTCCATTACCAACTTCCAGAGCTTGCTGAAACTCATGTCCATCAAGTTGGTGATGCCATCCAACCATCTCATCCTCTGTCATCCCCTTCTCTTCCTGCCTTCAGTCTTTCCCAACCTCAAGGTCTTTTCCAGTGAGTCAGTTCTCAGCATCAGGTGGCCAAAGTATTGGAGCTTCAGCTTCAGCATCAGTCCTTCTAATGAATATACAGGACTGATATCCTTTAGGATGGACTGGTTGGATCTGCTTGCAGTCCAAGGGACTCTCAAGAGTCTTCTCCAACACCACAATTCAAAAGCATCAATTCTTTGGCACTCAGCTTTCTTTTTTTTTTTTTCTTTTTTTAAAAAATTTTATTTATTTATTTATTTTATTAGTTGGAGGCTAATTACTTCACAACATTTCAGTGGGTTTTGTCATACATTGATATGAATCAGCCATAGGTTTACACGTATTCCCCATCCCGCTCCCCCCTCCCACCTCCCTCTCCACCCGATTCCTCTGGGTCTTCCCAGTGCACCAGGCCCGAGCACTTGTCTCATGCATCCCACCTGGGCTGGTGATCTGTTTCACCATAGATAGTATACATGCTGTTCTTTTGAAACATCCCACCCTCACCTTCTCCTACAGAGTTCAAAAGTCTGTTCTGTATTTCTGTGTCTCTTTTTCTGTTTTGCATATAGGGTTATCGTTACCATCTTTCTAGATTCCATATATATGTGTTAGTATGCTGTAATGTTCTTTATCTTTCTGGGTTACTTCACTCTGTATAAGGGGCTCCAGTTTCATCCATCTCATTAGGACTGATTCAAATGAATTCTTTTTAACGGCTGGGCACTCAGCTTTCTTGATGGTCCAAGTCTCACATCCATACACGACTAGTGGAAACACCATAGCTTTGAGTAGATCGACCTTTGGCAGCAAAGTAATGTTTCTGCTTTTTCATATGTTGTACTGGTTGGTTATAGCTTTACTTCCAAGGAGCAAGTGTGTTTTAATTTCATGGCTACAGCCACCATCTGCAGTGATTTTGGAGCCCAAGAAAATAAAGTCTATCACTGTTTCCATTGTTTCCCCTTCCATTTGCCATGAAGTGATGGGACTGGATGCCATGATCTTTGTTTTTTGAATGTTTAGTTTTAAGCCAGCTTTTCACTCTCCTATTTCACTTTCATCAAGAGGCTCTTCAGTTCCTCTTTGCTTTCTGCCATAAATGTGGTGTCATCTGCGTATCTGAGGATATTGATATTTCTCCCAGAAATCTTGATTGCAGGTTGTGCTTCATCCAGCCCAGCTTTTCGCATGATGTACTCTGCATATAAGTTAAATAAACAGGGTGGCAATACACAGCCTTGACGTACTCCTTTCCCAATTTGGAACCAGTCCGGTTTTTCATGTCTTGTCTAACTGTTGCTTCTTGACCTGCATACAGATTTCTCTGGAGGCAGGTAAGGTGTTCTGGTATTCCCATCTCTTGAGGAATTTCCCACAGTTTGTTGTGATCCACAAAGTCAGAGGCTTAAGCTCCTGAGTTCTGAGTTTCAGTGTCTCTACTGTGCATGAAGAAAGCTCTGGTTTTAAAGGATTTGGAATTAGTCAGAGACAGACTGAGTCTTACCTTTTTGCAAAGGAATTTCTACCCATTTCTTTACTGGGGTGGGGGTGGGGGGTAAATCAGTAAAATATATGCCTGATCCTTTTGGGAGATCTTGGCATTTAGGTGGCAGAAATGGATGATCCTGCTCACATTTTTATTGTCTGAATAGGGCAGGAAATTACCCACTGCAATGGGAGATCCCAGGTCTTCCTTCTGTCCTTAATGTTTTTCCTGATTTCAGTGTTCTAGGCTCATTGCTTCTTTCAGAGGTGAAGCTTTTGGCTTTGGGCTCTAGGGATCCAAGGACACCTGGCTGTCCCTTCTGCCCTCCACATGGCTTTAAGAACCCCTGGGAAGCTACCATATTTCTCCCAAGGACAGTCTGGAGATGGGACAATGAGTCAGTCATGAAAAGCCAGGTTTTCTGATACAAGGATGGTGTGACGGCAACTCTGAAGCTTGCTCTGGAGCTCTACCTTCAGTTTTACACTGCACTCACTAGAAGATGGTTTTTTTTTTTTAAATTTATTTTTTCAGTGGGTTTTGTCGTACATTGACATGAATCAGTAATAGATTTACACGTATTCCCCATCCCGATCCCCTCTCCCACCTCCCTCTCCACCCGATTCCTCTGGGTCTTCCCAGTGCACCAGGCCCGAGCACTTGTCTCATGCATCCCACCTGGGCTGGTGATCTGTTTCACCATAGATAGTATACATGCTGTTCTTTCACAACATCCCACCCTCACCTTCTCCCACAGAGTTCAAAAGTCTGTTCTGTATTTCTGTGTCTCTTTTTCTGTTTTGCATATAGGGTTATCGTTACCATCTTTCTAAATTCCATATATATGTGTTAGTATGCTGTAATGTTCTTTATCTTTCTGGCTTACTTCACTCTGTATAATGGGCTCCAGTTTCATCCATCTCATTAGAACTGATTCAAATGAATTCTTTTTAATGGCTGAGTAATATTCCATGGTGTATATGTACCACAGCTTCCTTATCCATTCATCTGCTGATGGGCATCTAGGTTGCTTCCATGTCCTGGCTATTAGAAACAGTGCTGCGATGAACATTGGGGTGCACGTGTCTCTTTCAGATCTGGTTTCCTCAGTGTGTATGCCCAGAAGTGGGATTGCTGGGTCATATGGCAGTTCTATTTCCAGTTTTCTAAGGAATCTCCACACTGTTCTCCATAGCGGCTGTACTAGTTTGCATTCCCACCAACAGTGTAAGAGGGTTCCCTTTTCTCCACACCCTCTCCAGCACTTATTGCTTGTAGACTTTTGGATAGCAGCCATCCTGACTGGCGTGTAATGGTACCTCATTGTGGTTTTGATTTGCATTTCTCTGATAACGAGTGATGTTGAGCATCTTTTCATGTGTTTGTTAGCCATCTGTATGTCTTCTTTGGAGAAATGTCTGTTTAGTTCTCTGGCCCATTTTTTGATTGGGTCATTTATTTTTTCTGGAATTGAGCTTCAGGAGTTGCTTGTATATTTTTGAGATTAATCCTTTGTCTGTTGCTTCATTTGCTATTATTTTCTCCCAATCTGAAGGCTGTCTTTTCACCTTACTTATAGTTTCCTTTGTTGTGCAAAAGCTTTTAAGTTTCATTAGGTCCCATTTGTTTATTTTTGCTTTTATTTCCAATATTCTGGGAGGTGGGTCATAGAGGATCCTGCTGTGATTTATGTCGGAGAGTGTTTTGCCTATGTTCTCCTCTAGGAGTTTTATAGTTTCTGGTCTTACATTTAGATCTTTAATCCATTTGAGTTTATTTTTGTGTATGGTGTTAGAAAGTGTTCTAGTTTCATTCTTTTACAAGTGGTTGACCAGCTTTCCCAGCACCACTTGTTAAAGAGGTTGTCTTTTTTCCATTGTATATCCTTGCCTCTTTTGTCAAAGATAAGGTGTCCATAAGTTCGTGGATTTATCTCTGGGCTTTCTATTCTGTTCCATTGATCTATATTTCTGTCTTTGTGCCAGTACCATACTGTCTTGATGACTGTGGCTTTGTAGTAGGGTCTGAAGTCAGGCAGGTTGATTCCTCCAGTTCCATTCTTCTTTCTCAAGATTACTTTGGCTATTCGAGGTTTTTTGTATTTCCATACAAATTATGAAATTATTTGTTCTAGTTCTGTGAAAAATACCGTTGGTAGCTTGATAGGGATTGCATTGAATCTATAGATTGCTTTGGGTAGAATAGCCATTTTGACAATATTGAGTCTTCCAATCCATGAGCATGGTATGTTTCTCCATCTGTTTGTGTCCCCTTTGATTTCTTTCATCAGTGTTTTATAGTTTTCTATGTATAGGTCTTTTGTTTCTTTAGGTAGATATATTCCTAAATATTTTATTCTTTTTGTTGCAGTGGTGAATGGTATTGTTTCCTTAATTTCTCTTTCTGTTTTTTCATTGTTAGTATATAGGAATGCAAGGGATTTTTGTGTGTTAATTTTATATCCTGCAACTTTACTATATTCATTGATTAGCTCTAGTAATTTTCTGGAAGAGTCTTTAGGGTTTTCTATGTAGAGGATCATGTCATCTAGCAGATGGGTTTTAAGGAATGGCATCAGCATGCAGGGTGAGGAGAGCATGGCGAGCTTAGCGGAGCCCTCAGTTGAGTTTTCCTCATGTAAATTTTGGACTGTTTTCTACTGTGTCTCAGGACACTTCTCCTAATATCGGCTGAGGACCAGAGAACTTCTCAGGCTTAACTTTTGTCCTGAATCTATGACATTTCTGTCGCTTGCTACTCTCTGCTGGAGCTGCTAATTTCCTGTATACCAAAGAAGCAGCCCTCTGTGGACTTCCCTGGTGGTCTAGTGGTTAAGGCTCTGCACTCCAAATGCAGGATTCTAGGTTCAATCCTCTGGTTGGGGAACTCGTCCCCTCAAAGTGCAGCTAAGTGTTGGCCTGCAGCAACTAGTGAACCCGCATGCTGCAACTACGACCTGGAATAGCTAAATAAATAAATGAAAATATTAAAAAAGTTCCCTCTGTCCCAAATACAATACTATACCCATCTTATGAAATTCTTCTTTTTTTTTTAAACACAAACATATCAGCAAAAATCTGGAATAAGTTCTCACAACTCCATACTAAGTAAAGCAAGTCAGACAGAGAAAGACAAATATATGATATCACTCATATGTGGAATCTAATAAATTATTATTTTTTAGAATCGAATTAAAGAATGATACAAATAACTTACTTAGAAAAGAGGAGGAGACTCAGATTTCAAAAGGAAGCTTATGGTTACCAAAGGGGAAACGTGGGAGGGAGAGATAAATTAGGAGTTTGGGATTAACAGATACACAGTACTATATATAAAATAAACAACCAACAAGGGCCTGCTGTATAGCATAGGGAATTTGACTCAATATTCTGTAGTAAATTAATGGGAAAATAATCTGAAAATGAAAGAATATATGTACAACTGAATCACTTTGCTCTACACCTGAAACTATCACAATGTTATAGATCAATTATACCCCAATAAATATTTAAAGACATGTAATTTACATTTTTCTGATAAGATTAGGGATACTGTACTGAGTTCCTCATCAATGAATGCAGAGAATGGAGACAGTGGAGTCACGGCTCATGAGCAGAAAGGGGCTGATAAAGGGAAAACACATGGAAATCAAGGCAGCTGTATTCATCAACCACCAACTGGGGTTATGATTAAGAGCAAGAGTAACGTTAAAGATGCAGGACAGGGTGTGGAAACACATGAAGGTGCTCGCCAGGAGTAGGATGCTTTGGGTGGCTCTGGACTCAGCGGAGGATCTGGGAGAAACACTAGCCTTGTGAATATACTGGACTCGCCGACTGTGTCTGTACAGGGTGAGAATCATGGAGCCACTGGCCCAGAAGATGAGCACAGAAAATGACATTTCAGGGAACACTATCAAAGCTACATATATTGAGCCTGAGATGTTCTCAAGATCTGTGTCAACACAGTACCAGAAACCTCTTGTATTGGTCATGTTTGTGCTGCACCATTTGTCAGAAACATATAACGCATACAGAGGAAAAATGAGATTTACAAACAGGCACTGGATCCAGCAGAAGGAAATGGAGAAGGCAATGTACTTTGGGGCTTTGACTTTAATATTCTTCCAACAGGAGTTCATGGGGCTGATCGTGACGGCCTGAAAGATAACCAAGAGGCAGGTGGTGCTGATGGACATACTCCTGCCCACTCTGTCAACATACAAAAGAAGTTTGCAGGCAAAATCACTGAAAACATGTTTCCACCCCAAAGCTGTAATTGTCTGAGGGGTTCCTTTCGAGAGAATGATCAAGGAGTTGGCTATAGTCAGGTGTTTTAGAATCATAACCGTGGCTCTCATCCTGCATTGACTGTGGTAAAGAAATAGGTAACGGTAAAGAAGGGAGAAATTGCCCAGAATTCCAATCATAATCTGTGATATGAATATTATTCCTAGGGCAAGATCTCTGGGGGTTATTTTTTTATTCAATATTTTTAAATATTTAAAACCTTTTAAAAAAAAGGGTTTTTATCTTTATTATTTATTTATTAGGCTGCACCAGATCTTTGATCTTCAATGTGGCATATGGGATCTAGTTCCCTGATCAGGGATTGAACCCAGGCCCCCTGCATTGGGAGCACTGAGTCTCAGCTACTGGAATACCACAGATGCCCCCAAAATATTTTCCATTAAATAGTGACAGTCGTTCTTCTGAGTTAAATGTCTCATTGATGTTTTTTGACAACAAGTGTAATGTTACTTTTGTGCTCCTATTGGCTTGCCAATGTTTCATGAGACAGGACGAGATGGAGAGATAGCTGGTGTATTTCAAGGAAAAGTCAGCAATAAGGATGAAGAAGAGTTAACCTGGAGGAAGCAATGACAAGTGAGAGTAATTGGAAAGAGAGCTTATTACAACATTTCAAGAGTAAGCTGAAATTTGCTAGCCAGATTAGAGAAAAGTAACACTTCAATCACAGCCCATATCATCAGACAAATCTATTCTGAGTAGATTCCATTTCTAATTTTAAAAATTATGCAAGTTTTAGAAAAACAACTTCAAAATTTTAATTAAAAATATACCTGAAACACCATAAAACATATAAACCATATGGCAAAATGAGTTTATCTTATCTTTAGCTTCTATTAAGACTGGCTCACATCAAAACACACACACAAGATTTGTCACCAACACAAAGAACTCCTAAAGACCATATAGTAGAATAAAACATGACCAAACTGTTTTCAACAGAAACTTCAATAGTTATTCAATGGATAATACATATGTAAAAAATATTCAATGTCCTTGGGAATCAAGAAAAGGAAAGTATAACCATTACCTACACATCAAACACCATCCAGAAAACTAGAATGGAAATGACAGAAATACAACGTTTTGGCAAAGATGTGGGTCAACCAAGAATCTCAATCAGATATTAAAATTGGAACAAAGATTTTGGAGATTAGATGTAATCTTATGTTTCAACAGTTCCTCTCCTATGTGTACCATCAAGACTAGTAGAATTTATATGCTAGTACTTACTCACTACTCATGTGTGTGTGCATGCTCAGTCACTTCAGTCATGTCTGACTATTTGAGACTCTATTGACTTTAGCCCTCCAGGGATTCTCTAGGCAAGAAAATTGGAGTGGGTTGCCATGCCCTCTTCCAGGGGATCTTCCCAAAGCAGGAATCAGACCTGTGTCTTCTGAATTGCTGGCAGATATTTACCCACTGAGCCACCTGGGAAGCCCACACATTACTTATAATAGCCCTAAAATAAAAACTACCCATTAGTCCATGAACAGTAGAATAAATCAGTAGGATTAATCCTTTGATAATTACACAGTGAAGACCTATATAGCAATGCTAATGTATACTAAAAATTAAATGCAATAATACGAAAAGTAGTCATGTGTGGATGTGAGAGTTGGACCAGAAAGAAAGCTGAGTGCCAAAGAATAGATGCTTTCAAATTTTGGTGCTAGAGAAGTCTCTTGAGAGTCCCTTGGACTGAAAGGAGATCAAACCTGTCAATCCTATAGGAAATCAACCCTGAATATTCATTGGAAGGACTGATGCTGAAGCTCCAATACTTTGGCCACCTGATGTGAAGAGACGACTCACTGGAAAAGACCCTGATGCTGGGAAAGACAGGGCAGGAGGAGAAGGTGGACCAGAGGATGAGATGGTTAGGTAGCATCACTAACTCAATGAACATGAGCTTGAGCAAACGCCGGGAGATAGGGAAAGGCAGGAAGCCCAGAGTGCTACAGTTCATGGGATTGCAAACAGTCAGACACAAGTTAATGACTAGAACAACAACATACACATAGATTCCCCAAAATCATATGCAACTGGGAGAAAAGGCCGATATGAAGGTTTTCAGACCCTATGATGCCATTTAAGTATAAATCAGGTGAAAGTGATCTAATCTCTTAAATGTTAGAATAGTTGTAAAGCTCTTACCAAAAATCCTGACCTACAAATAGATTCAAGAAAACTATAGTCTTGGGAATAGAGACTTGGAGTATAAAGGGCTTCTAGGTGATCCACAACATTCGGTTTCATTCATATACATATATATAATTTTCTTTATTGAGTTTTGGCCGTGTTGGGTCTTCACTGTTGCACAGGCATTTCTCTAGTTTCAGAGAGCAGGGTCTACTCTCTAGTTGCGGTGCTGAGGCTTCTCATTGCAGTGGCTTCTCTTGTTGTGGAGCTCAAGCTCTAGGGTGTTCAGGCTTCATTCATTGCAGCATGTGAGCTCAGTATTTGTGGCTCCCGGGCTCTAGAGCATAGGCTCAATAGTTGGTGCATGAGCTTTATTGCTCCGCAGTGTGTGGAATCTTCCCAGATCAGGGATTGAACCCACATCTCCTGCATTGGCAAGCTGACTCCTTACCACTGAGCCACCAGGGAAGCTCAACAGTCTGTTTTTTGATCCAGTCATTGCCTACAGAGATGTGGTCATTCATGCAACTCCACTAGGCTGTGTACTTATAACCTATGCATATGTTTTTAACTAAAAAAAAAAATCTATTACAAAAACCAGATTTTAAACAGACTGTGAAAAAGCTGCTTCTTTGAATGCTGAATCTGCTGATTGTGTCTGTAAAGGATGAACCTTTGAGAGCCACAGGTCCTGATCATAAGCCGAACAACGAACTTCAGACAATAACAACATGGCTGCATATAGTGAGTCACTGATTTTATAATTCAGAAGAGTGGTATCCCAGATCTTTGTTCTTTGTGTTCATCTGTTGCTTCATTCGGCAAGTCTATGCACTGGAAATTGATATACACCAGCTTATACAAGGTCCAGCAGAGGAATGTGAAACCTCCACTCCTTTGGAACTTTTCAGTTCTACCCAACACTAGTTCCTGGGGAGGATCATGATGGCTTGAGACACATAAGAGGCAGGTCTGTGAGGATAGAAAATTGGATATGTCATTGAAGACATGTTTTAACCAATAACTGCCAGTGTGATGGGGATGCCTTAAAGAGAATGACCAAGAAGCAACTGTATACACGTGTTTGAGGATCAAATGTGTGGATCTCAACCTTTAGGAAGAGATAATGGTAAAGGAAGAAAATGCTAGGATTCCTCCTGTAGCCTGAAATGAGCAGACCCTTCTTTGCAAATCCCCAGAGGCCATTCTGCCAGCTGCTGGTGACTGGTGTTTTGTCTTCAGAATGAGAGGATCCTGTTTTGGAACATATGCTGTGGGCTACAGTCATCAGATCAGTGGAAATCCCATATTTGCTTTGATAAATATTTACCTAAAGTAAGAGGCCTCACAGAGTTGAATATGTAACCGTTATATTGTGTTTATGATGGATGCATCACTATCGTACTACATCACATGAGGTGCCTTCTTTGATTTTTGTACCTACCGGAGGTACATTATTTTCCTGAGGGCATTATTTCCAGTATTTTCAGCATTATTTCAATAAGGAGACCTGAGGTGCAGAGAGTTGAATGACCTGTGTAAATTCATATGGGGCTGAGTGATAGGAACCTGGTAGGATAGTTGCCAAGACAGTGCCCTGACTACTGTGTTACACTAATGAATCATGTTAGCTCTGTTTTCAAATCATCCAGAGCTGAATTTCATTTTGTTTTTATACTTTTCCACCTAATTCACATCATTTTAAAATTTTATTATATAATTATGGTTGTAAAGTTTCTATTTTTAGGAACTTTAAAAAATTATTTTTTTAAGGGGGGGTGAAATTGCTTTTATTTGTTTTAATATAAATTTATTTAATTGGAGGCTAATTACTTTACAATACTGTAGTGGTTTTTGCCATACATTCACACGAATCAGCCATGGGTTTACATATGTTCCCCATCCTGAACCCCCCTCCCAACTCTCTCCCCTCAGGATCATCCCAGTGCACCAGCCCTGAGCACCCTGGCTCATGCATTGAACCTGGACTGGCGATCTATTTCACATATGATAATATACATGTTTCAATACTATTAGGAACTATTTTTTAGTCTAAGACTTTACCATATGGTCAATATCAAATATAAATGACTTTTTGAGGTCATCATAAAGTACAGATGCAGTTTCACAGACTACTGTTACAGTAAATGTGCTAATTGGATTTAACGATGCAAGATTTGTTTAGCGTCAGTTGGCCACAGAAAGGCTTGTTTGCTCATTCCAGGAACAAAACACAATGGTATCTATCAAATAAATTATTGGATGATAAGTCCTTCTCCACTTAACTGTAATGCATGAAGTACTGCTATGTGATAAAAAAGAGTGCAGCTCTTTTACCTGTTATTAATAATTTTGGTCTAAATGCCTAGGTATTTATTAATGCTTACAATGAATAAAACTGTTAACAATGAAGCAAGATTTGTGAAAGATGTTAAAATACAAGAGACATGTATTTTATGCATGTCTTAAATGCAACACAGTTAAATGCAACAAAATGAATATGGAACCCTGTGTATTGTTTAAGTTGAAATCATAAAGATATGAGTTGTGAGCTTGGAATTGATGTTAGAATATTATCAAGCCATACAACACAAGACAAGATACATTTTGTCCTGACTATATCTTAACACTCATAATAAAGAGTTATCTTTTCCTTAAATTTTACTTCTCTAACTTGAGTAGGGAAAGCATCTCTCCACAGTTGTTAGACCTTGAATGTTTTCAATGGAGATAATCACTGTATTTAGTAAATGTATCATACTCCTAGAGCTTGATAAAAAAAAAAATTTATCCAAAAACAAATTTATATTCCCAATGTATGCAGAGGATTAGAAAATTGTTACTGTGCTATCCTGGCTTCCCTGGTGGCTCAGGAGTAAAGAATCTGCCTGCAATGAAAGAGATGTGGGTTCAGCCCCTGGGTTGGGAAGATCCCCTGGAGGAGGAAATGGCAACTCACTCCAGTATTCTTGCCTGGAAAATTCTATGGACAGAAGAGGCTGGCAGGCTATAGTCCTTAGAGTCTTAAAGAGTCAGACATGACTGAAGTGACTGAGCATGCACGCACAGTGCTATCTTACTCTGTACTATAGGCAAAAAGGCATTATAAATGTACCTCTAATTATAAAGATAATTTAATCTTTAAATCCTGTGAAGTAATATAAAGGTGGCTCAGTGGTAAAGAATCCACCTGTAATGTAGGAGACGCAGGTTCAGTCCCTGGGTTGGGAAGATTCTCTGGAGAAGGAAATGGCAACCCACTCTAATATTCTTGCCTGGACAATTCCATGGACAGAGGAACCTGGTGGGCTACAGTCCACGGTGTCACCAAGAGTTGGACACAACTGAGCCCTCAAGCATGCATGCAAGGTAACATCAGAATGATTTCAAAACAAAAAGCCTTATGACCTTAAAAAAATGATTCTTCATCCTCACTACAATGCTTCAACATTTATCACCCACAGTGAATATTTTATTTAACGACACCAGGAGGCATTAGGCAGGGATTAGGATCCTCACGTCTCTTTACAAGCTCAGCTCATACCTGCAGTCTTATTCTGCTTCACTGTCTAGCTTTGCCACTGAATCTGTTCTTACCCGCCAGATCCCTTTTCCAGACATGAACACTTACAGACTTCCTTCCATAAACTCTGTCTCTTGGGCTGAAATAGAAAATACTCGCCTGACTCCTTCTCACTGCCAGGATGGTGGGCTCAGGGTGAAGTTCATGACAGTCAGGACATGAGCAGGAGGGAAGCGGTCAGACCCTGAGATATAGGTTTATGTTCTGTGACCTCATCTTCCCTCAGAATGCAATTATCATTTCATTTGAAGTAGTAATGACAGGGCAGGCTTGAGGAGCTAATGATCTTTCTGAAAAACTTTTTTGAGTTGCTAATTACCAAAACCAATTATGACTTTCCAGTGAGTATCTCCAAAGAGACCACTGATGTTTTTGGGAAGAGGCTTGTAATTTTTCATGATCCCTGATGGCACAGAAGCTCACCTGTGGAAGGAAGAGTCATGCTGATGTGTGAGTGACTGGTAGTCAGTTATGTGTGTCTCAGGATTCCCTGATTCCCCGAGAAGCTCTTCCACTAAACATCTAGTCCACCCTTCATCTCCGGACTTCCAAGCTGCACTACTATGAGACTTGGATTTAGAAGTAGTACCAGAAGAATATCTGGGATAGGGCTAAAAGGAAGAACATGCATGTTACTTTTTCATTTGTATAATTAAAAACAGGTTAATTTGATAGATCAACTAAACAGAAATAACAAGGAAACACAAAACTTTAAATGACCACAATGGACCAGCTAGACCTAATTGATATCTATAGGACATTTCACCCCAAAACACTCAACTTCACCTTTTTCTCAAGTGCACACGGAACCTTCTCCAGAATAGATCACATCCTGGGCCATAAATCTAGTCTTGGAAAATTCAAAAAAATTGAAATCATTCCAGTCATCTTTTCTGACAACAGTGCAGTAAGATTAGATCTCAATTACAGGAAAAAAATTGTTAAAAATTCAAACACCTGGAGGCTAAATAACACGCTTCTGAATAACCAACAAATCATAGAAGAAATCAAAAAAGAAATCAAAATATGTATAGAAATGAATGAAAAATGAAAACACAACAACCCAAAACCTATGGGACACTGTAAAAGCAGTGCTAAGGGGAAGGTTCATAGCATTACAGGCTTACATCAAGAAACAAGAAAAAAGCCAAATAAATAAGCTAACTCTACACCTAAAGCAATTAGAGAAGAAAGAAATGAAGAACCCCAGGGTTAGTAGAAGGAAAGAAATCTTAAAAATTAGGGCAGAAATAAATGCAAAAGAAACTAGAGACCATAGCAAAAGTCAACAAAGCTAAAAGCTGGTTTTTTGAAAAAAATAAACAAAATTGACAAACCATTAGCAAGACTCATTAAGAAGCAAAGAGAGAAGAACCAAATTAACAAAATTAGAAATGAAAAAGGAGAGATCACAACAGACAACACTGAAATACAAAGGATCATAAGAGACTACTACCAGCAGCTCTATGCCAATAAAATGGACAACTTGGATGAAATGGACAATTTCTTAGAAAAGTATAACTTTCCAAAACTGAACCAGGAAGAAATAGAAGATCTTAACAGACCCATCACAGGCAAGGAAATCGAAACTGTCATCAAAAATCTTCCAGCAAACAAAAGCCCAGACCAGATGGCTTCACAGCTGAATTCTACCAAAAATTAGAGAAGAGAGCTAACCTATCTTACTCAAACTCTTCCAGAAAATTGCAGAAAGAGGTAAACTTCCAAACTCATTTTCTATTGAGGCCACATCACCCTAATTCAAAACCAGACAAAGATTGTCACAAAAAAGAAAATACAGGCCAATATCACTGATGAACATAGTGCAAAAAAATCTCTTAACAAAAATTTCTAGCAAACAGAATCCAAAACATATTAAAAAAATCATACACCACGACCAAGTGGGCTTTATCCCAGGAATGCAAGGATTCTTTAATATCCACAAATCAATCAATGTAATACACCACATTAACAAATTGAAAGATAAAAACCGTATGATTATCTCAAAAGATGCAGTGATTTTTGTTTTTTTTCCACTTCCAACGTAAAGGGAGAGAGAAAAGGATACAGAAAACTACATTAGGCCCAGATCCCAGACCCCACCTTGAGCCTTCTTTTTCTTTGCATCTTCTGTTTCTCTTAAACTCTCCAATTTAATCAGATGGTTCAAAAGGTGTATCAGGGAACCTTTATAACTCTGTAATTCTTTCAGGCCCAACCTGAGAAATCAAGTATAGACCAAGGTTTTTAAGGTGGTCACAAACCCAGCAGGTAGCACCTGTCTTCCCTTTCCTTTTCCTGTCTACTTTTTGGAAATTATGTTCTCTATGGCTGTTTTCTAGGTGGTTCTTCCAGCTTTGTTAGCTTGTATAAAGCCATATAGACAGCATTAGCAGTACATCAAAAGGCTATTGGTGACTTAATCCAAGGCAGAAAAAAAAGAGTTAATTTTTTTTTTAGGAATTGTCATAAGATCAATAAGGAAAATATTTTA
>NC_057403.1:7611767-7842897 GCF_019320065.1 Cervus canadensis | reverse complement strand
TCTTTATCTTTCTGGCTTACTTCACTCTGTATAATGGGCTCCAGTTTCATCCATCTCATTAGAACTGATTCAAATGAATTCTTTTTAATGGCTGAGTAATATTCCATGGTGTATATGTACCACAGCTTCCTTATCCATTCGTCTGCTGATGGGCATCTAGGTTGCTTCCATGTCCTGGCTATTAGAAACAGTGCTGCGATGAACATTGGGGTGCACGTGTCTCTTTCAGATCTGGTTTCCTCAGTGTGTATGCCCAGAAGTGGGATTGCTGGGTCATATGGCAGTTCTATTTCCAGTTTTCTAAGGAATCTCCACACTGTTCTCCATAGCGGCTGTACTAGTTTGCATTCCCACCAACAGTGTAAGAGGGTTCCCTTTTCTCCACACCCTCTCCAGCACTTATTGCTTGTAGACTTTTGGATAGCAGCCATCCTGACTGGCGTGTAATGGTACCTCATTGTGGTTTTGATTTGCATTTCTCTGATAACGAGTGATGTTGAGCATCTTTTCATGTGTTTGTTAGCCATCTGTATGTCTTCTTTGGAGAAATGTCTGTTTAGTTCTCTGGCCCATTTTTTGATTGGGTCATTTATTTTTCTGGAATTGAGCTTCAGGAGTTGCTTGTATATTTTTGAGATTAATCCTTTGTCTGTTGCTTCATTTGCTATTATTTTCTCCCAATCTGAAGGCTGTCTTTTCACCTTACTTATAGTTTCCTTTGTTGTGCAAAAGCTTTTAAGTTTCATTAGGTCCCATTTGTTTATTTTTGCTTTTATTTCCAATATTCTGGGAGGTGGGTCATAGAGGATCTTGCTGTGATTTATGTCGGAGAGTGTTTTGCCTATGTTCTCCTCTAGGAGTTTTATAGTTTCTGGTCTTACATTTAGATCTTTAATCCATTTTGAGTTTATTTTTGTGTATGGTGTTAGAAAGTGTTCTAGTTTCATTCTTTTACAAGTGGTTGACCAGCTTTCCCAGCACCACTTGTTAAAGAGGTTGTCTTTTTTCCATTGTATATCCTTGCCTCTTTTGTCAAAGATAAGGTGTCCATAAGTTCGTGGATTTATCTCTGGGCTTTCTATTCTGTTCCATTGATCTATATTTCTGTCTTTGTGCCAGTACCATACTGTCTTGATGACTGTGGCTTTGTAGTAGGGTCTGAAGTCAGGCAGGTTGATTCCTCCAGTTCCATTCTTCTTTCTCAAGATTACTTTGGCTATTCGAGGTTTTTTGTATTTCCATACAAATTATGAAATTATTTGTTCTAGTTCTGTGAAAAATACCGTTGGTAGCTTGATAGGGATTGCATTGAATCTATAGATTGCTTTGGGTAGAATAGCCATTTTGACAATATTGAGTCTTCCAATCCATGAGCATGGTATGTTTCTCCATCTGTTTGTGTCCCCTTTGATTTCTTTCATCAGTGTTTTATAGTTTTCTATGTATAGGTCTTTTGTTTCTTTAGGTAGATATATTCCTAAATATTTTATTCTTTTTGTTGCAGTGGTGAATGGTATTGTTTCCTTAATTTCTCTTTCTGTTTTTTCATTGTTAGTATATAGGAATGCAAGGGATTTTTGTGTGTTAATTTTATATCCTGCAACTTTACTATATTCATTGATTAGCTCTAGTAATTTTCTGGAAGAGTCTTTAGGGTTTTCTATGTAGAGGATCATGTCATCTAGCAGATGGGTTTTAAGGAATGGCATCAGCATGCAGGGTGAGGAGAGCATGGCGAGCTTAGCGGAGCCCTCAGTTGAGTTTTCCTCATGTAAATTTTGGACTGTTTTCTACTGTGTCTCAGGACACTTCTCCTAATATCGGCTGAGGACCAGAGAACTTCTCAGGCTTAACTTTTGTCCTGAATCTATGACATTTCTGTCGCTTGCTACTCTCTGCTGGAGCTGCTAATTTCCTGTATACCAAAGAAGCAGCCCTCTGTGGACTTCCCTGGTGGTCTAGTGGTTAAGGCTCTGCACTCCAAATGCAGGATTCTAGGTTCAATCCTCTGGTTGGGGAACTCGTCCCCTCAAAGTGCAGCTAAGTGTTGGCCTGCAGCAACTAGTGAACCCGCATGCTGCAACTACGACCTGGAATAGCTAAATAAATAAATGAAAATATTAAAAAAGTTCCCTCTGTCCCAAATACAATACTATACCCATCTTATGAAATTCTTCTTTTTTTTTTAAACACAAACATATCAGCAAAAATCTGGAATAAGTTCTCACAACTCCATACTAAGTAAAGCAAGTCAGACAGAGAAAGACAAATATATGATATCACTCATATGTGGAATCTAATAAATTATTATTTTTTAGAATCGAATTAAAGAATGATACAAATAACTTACTTAGAAAAGAGGAGGAGACTCAGATTTCAAAAGGAAGCTTATGGTTACCAAAGGGGAAACGTGGGAGGGAGAGATAAATTAGGAGTTTGGGATTAACAGATACACAGTACTATATATAAAATAAACAACCAACAAGGGCCTGCTGTATAGCATAGGGAATTTGACTCAATATTCTGTAGTAAATTAATGGGAAAATAATCTGAAAATGAAAGAATATATGTACAACTGAATCACTTTGCTCTACACCTGAAACTATCACAATGTTATAGATCAATTATACCCCAATAAATATTTAAAGACATGTAATTTACATTTTTCTGATAAGATTAGGGATACTGTACTGAGTTCCTCATCAATGAATGCAGAGAATGGAGACAGTGGAGTCACGGCTCATGAGCAGAAAGGGGCTGATAAAGGGAAAACACATGGAAATCAAGGCAGCTGTATTCATCAACCACCAACTGGGGTTATGATTAAGAGCAAGAGTAACGTTAAAGATGCAGGACAGGGTGTGGAAACACATGAAGGTGCTCGCCAGGAGTAGGATGCTTTGGGTGGCTCTGGACTCAGCGGAGGATCTGGGAGAAACACTAGCCTTGTGAATATACTGGACTCGCCGACTGTGTCTGTACAGGGTGAGAATCATGGAGCCACTGGCCCAGAAGATGAGCACAGAAAATGACATTTCAGGGAACACTATCAAAGCTACATATATTGAGCCTGAGATGTTCTCAAGATCTGTGTCAACACAGTACCAGAAACCTCTTGTATTGGTCATGTTTGTGCTGCACCATTTGTCAGAAACATATAACGCATACAGAGGAAAAATGAGATTTACAAACAGGCACTGGATCCAGCAGAAGGAAATGGAGAAGGCAATGTACTTTGGGGCTTTGACTTTAATATTCTTCCAACAGGAGTTCATGGGGCTGATCGTGACGGCCTGAAAGATAACCAAGAGGCAGGTGGTGCTGATGGACATACTCCTGCCCACTCTGTCAACATACAAAAGAAGTTTGCAGGCAAAATCACTGAAAACATGTTTCCACCCCAAAGCTGTAATTGTCTGAGGGGTTCCTTTCGAGAGAATGATCAAGGAGTTGGCTATAGTCAGGTGTTTTAGAATCATAACCGTGGCTCTCATCCTGCATTGACTGTGGTAAAGAAATAGGTAACGGTAAAGAAGGGAGAAATTGCCCAGAATTCCAATCATAATCTGTGATATGAATATTATTCCTAGGGCAAGATCTCTGGGGGTTATTTTTTTATTCAATATTTTTAAATATTTAAAACCTTTTAAAAAAAAGGGTTTTTATCTTTATTATTTATTTATTAGGCTGCACCAGATCTTTGATCTTCAATGTGGCATATGGGATCTAGTTCCCTGATCAGGGATTGAACCCAGGCCCCCTGCATTGGGAGCACTGAGTCTCAGCTACTGGAATACCACAGATGCCCCCAAAATATTTTCCATTAAATAGTGACAGTCGTTCTTCTGAGTTAAATGTCTCATTGATGTTTTTTGACAACAAGTGTAATGTTACTTTTGTGCTCCTATTGGCTTGCCAATGTTTCATGAGACAGGACGAGATGGAGAGATAGCTGGTGTATTTCAAGGAAAAGTCAGCAATAAGGATGAAGAAGAGTTAACCTGGAGGAAGCAATGACAAGTGAGAGTAATTGGAAAGAGAGCTTATTACAACATTTCAAGAGTAAGCTGAAATTTGCTAGCCAGATTAGAGAAAAGTAACACTTCAATCACAGCCCATATCATCAGACAAATCTATTCTGAGTAGATTCCATTTCTAATTTTAAAAATTATGCAAGTTTTAGAAAAACAACTTCAAAATTTTAATTAAAAATATACCTGAAACACCATAAAACATATAAACCATATGGCAAAATGAGTTTATCTTATCTTTAGCTTCTATTAAGACTGGCTCACATCAAAACACACACACAAGATTTGTCACCAACACAAAGAACTCCTAAAGACCATATAGTAGAATAAAACATGACCAAACTGTTTTCAACAGAAACTTCAATAGTTATTCAATGGATAATACATATGTAAAAAATATTCAATGTCCTTGGGAATCAAGAAAAGGAAAGTATAACCATTACCTACACATCAAACACCATCCAGAAAACTAGAATGGAAATGACAGAAATACAACGTTTTGGCAAAGATGTGGGTCAACCAAGAATCTCAATCAGATATTAAAATTGGAACAAAGATTTTGGAGATTAGATGTAATCTTATGTTTCAACAGTTCCTCTCCTATGTGTACCATCAAGACTAGTAGAATTTATATGCTAGTACTTACTCACTACTCATGTGTGTGTGCATGCTCAGTCACTTCAGTCATGTCTGACTATTTGAGACTCTATTGACTTTAGCCCTCCAGGGATTCTCTAGGCAAGAAAATTGGAGTGGGTTGCCATGCCCTCTTCCAGGGGATCTTCCCAAAGCAGGAATCAGACCTGTGTCTTCTGAATTGCTGGCAGATATTTACCCACTGAGCCACCTGGGAAGCCCACACATTACTTATAATAGCCCTAAAATAAAAACTACCCATTAGTCCATGAACAGTAGAATAAATCAGTAGGATTAATCCTTTGATAATTACACAGTGAAGACCTATATAGCAATGCTAATGTATACTAAAAATTAAATGCAATAATACGAAAAGTAGTCATGTGTGGATGTGAGAGTTGGACCAGAAAGAAAGCTGAGTGCCAAAGAATAGATGCTTTCAAATTTTGGTGCTAGAGAAGTCTCTTGAGAGTCCCTTGGACTGAAAGGAGATCAAACCTGTCAATCCTATAGGAAATCAACCCTGAATATTCATTGGAAGGACTGATGCTGAAGCTCCAATACTTTGGCCACCTGATGTGAAGAGACGACTCACTGGAAAAGACCCTGATGCTGGGAAAGACAGGGCAGGAGGAGAAGGTGGACCAGAGGATGAGATGGTTAGGTAGCATCACTAACTCAATGAACATGAGCTTGAGCAAACGCCGGGAGATAGGGAAAGGCAGGAAGCCCAGAGTGCTACAGTTCATGGGATTGCAAACAGTCAGACACAAGTTAATGACTAGAACAACAACATACACATAGATTCCCCAAAATCATATGCAACTGGGAGAAAAGGCCGATATGAAGGTTTTCAGACCCTATGATGCCATTTAAGTATACATCAGGTGAAAGTGATCTAATCTCTTAAATGTTAGAATAGTTGTAAAGCTCTTACCAAAAATCCTGACCTACAAATAGATTCAAGAAAACTATAGTCTTGGGAATAGAGACTTGGAGTATAAAGGGCTTCTAGGTGATCCACAACATTTGGTTTCATTCATATACATATATATAATTTTCTTTATTGAGTTTTGGCCGTGTTGGGTCTTCACTGTTGCACAGGCATTTCTCTAGTTTCAGAGAGCAGGGTCTACTCTCTAGTTGCGGTGCTGAGGCTTCTCATTGCAGTGGCTTCTCTTGTTGTGGAGCTCAAGCTCTAGGGTGTTCAGGCTTCATTCATTGCAGCATGTGAGCTCAGTATTTGTGGCTCCCGGGCTCTAGAGCATAGGCTCAATAGTTGGTGCATGAGTTTTATTGCTCCGCAGTGTGTGGAATCTTCCCAGATCAGGGATTGAACCCACATCTCCTGCATTGGCAAGCTGACTCCTTACCACTGAGCCACCAGGGAAGCTCAACAGTCTGTTTTTTGATCCAGTCATTGCCTACAGAGATGTGGTCATTCATGAAACTCCACTAGGCTGTGTACTTATAACCTATGCATATGTTTTTAACTAAAAAAAAAAATCTATTACAAAAACCAGATTTTAAACAGACTGTGAAAAAGCTGCTTCTTTGAATGCTGAATCTGCTGATTGTGTCTGTAAAGGATGAACCTTTGAGAGCCACAGGTCCTGATCATAAGCCGAACAACGAACTTCAGACAATAACAACATGGCTGCATATAGTGAGTCACTGATTTTATAATTCAGAAGAGTGGTATCCCAGATCTTTGTTCTTTGTGTTCATCTGTTGCTTCATTCGGCAAGTCTATGCACTGGAAATTGATATACACCAGCTTATACAAGGTCCAGCAGAGGAATGTGAAACCTCCACTCCTTTGGAACTTTTCAGTTCTACCCAACACTAGTTCCTGGGGAGGATCATGATGGCTTGAGACACATAAGAGGCAGGTCTGTGAGGATAGAAAATTGGATATGTCATTGAAGACATGTTTTAACCAATAACTGCCAGTGTGATGGGGATGCCTTAAAGAGAATGACCAAGAAGCAACTGTATACACGTGTTTGAGGATCAAATGTGTGGATCTCAACCTTTAGGAAGAGATAATGGTAAAGGAAGAAAATGCTAGGATTCCTCCTGTAGCCTGAAATGAGCAGACCCTTCTTTGCAAATCCCCAGAGGCCATTCTGCCAGCTGCTGGTGACTGGTGTTTTGTCTTCAGAATGAGAGGATCCTGTTTTGGAACATATGCTGTGGGCTACAGTCATCAGATCAGTGGAAATCCCATATTTGCTTTGATAAATATTTACCTAAAGTAAGAGGCCTCACAGAGTTGAATATGTAACCGTTATATTGTGTTTATGATGGATGCATCACTATCGTACTACATCACATGAGGTGCCTTCTTTGATTTTTGTACCTACCGGAGGTACATTATTTTCCTGAGGGCATTATTTCCAGTATTTTCAGCATTATTTCAATAAGGAGACCTGAGGTGCAGAGAGTTGAATGACCTGTGTAAATTCATATGGGGCTGAGTGATAGGAACCTGGTAGGATAGTTGCCAAGACAGTGCCCTGACTACTGTGTTACACTAATGAATCATGTTAGCTCTGTTTTCAAATCATCCAGAGCTGAATTTCATTTTGTTTTTATACTTTTCCACCTAATTCACATCATTTTAAAATTTTATTATATAATTATGGTTGTAAAGTTTCTATTTTTAGGAACTTTAAAAAATTATTTTTTTAAGGGGGGGTGAAATTGCTTTTATTTGTTTTAATATAAATTTATTTAATTGGAGGCTAATTACTTTACAATACTGTAGTGGTTTTTGCCATACATTCACACGAATCAGCCATGGGTTTACATATGTTCCCCATCCTGAACCCCCCTCCCAACTCTCTCCCCTCAGGATCATCCCAGTGCACCAGCCCTGAGCACCCTGGCTCATGCATTGAACCTGGACTGGCGATCTATTTCACATATGATAATATACATGTTTCAATACTATTAGGAACTATTTTTTAGTCTAAGACTTTACCATATGGTCAATATCAAATATAAATGATTTTTTGAGGTCATCATAAAGTACAGATGCAGTTTCACAGACTACTGTTACAGTAAATGTGCTAATTGGATTTAACGATGCAAGATTTGTTTAGCGTCAGTTGGCCACAGAAAGGCTTGTTTGCTCATTCCAGGAACAAAACACAATGGTATCTATCAAATAAATTATTGGATGATAAGTCCTTCTCCACTTAACTGTAATGCATGAAGTACTGCTATGTGATAAAAAAGAGTGCAGCTCTTTTACCTGTTATTAATAATTTTGGTCTAAATGCCTAGGTATTTATTAATGCTTACAATGAATAAAACTGTTAACAATGAAGCAAGATTTGTGAAAGATGTTAAAATACAAGAGACATGTATTTTATGCATGTCTTAAATGCAACACAGTTAAATGCAACAAAATGAATATGGAACCCTGTGTATTGTTTAAGTTGAAATCATAAAGATATGAGTTGTGAGCTTGGAATTGATGTTAGAATATTATCAAGCCATACAACACAAGACAAGATACATTTTGTCCTGACTATATCTTAACACTCATAATAAAGAGTTATCTTTTCCTTAAATTTTACTTCTCTAACTTGAGTAGGGAAAGCATCTCTCCACAGTTGTTAGACCTTGAATGTTTTCAATGGAGATAATCACTGTATTTAGTAAATGTATCATACTCCTAGAGCTTGATAAAAAAAAAAATTTATCCAAAAACAAATTTATATTCCCAATGTATGCAGAGGATTAGAAAATTGTTACTGTGCTATCCTGGCTTCCCTGGTGGCTCAGGAGTAAAGAATCTGCCTGCAATGAAAGAGATGTGGGTTCAGCCCCTGGGTTGGGAAGATCCCCTGGAGGAGGAAATGGCAACTCACTCCAGTATTCTTGCCTGGAAAATTCTATGGACAGAAGAGGCTGGCAGGCTATAGTCCTTAGAGTCTTAAAGAGTCAGACATGACTGAAGTGACTGAGCATGCACGCACAGTGCTATCTTACTCTGTACTATAGGCAAAAAGGCATTATAAATGTACCTCTAATTATAAAGATAATTTAATCTTTAAATCCTGTGAAGTAATATAAAGGTGGCTCAGTGGTAAAGAATCCACCTGTAATGTAGGAGACGCAGGTTCAGTCCCTGGGTTGGGAAGATTCTCTGGAGAAGGAAATGGCAACCCACTCTAATATTCTTGCCTGGACAATTCCATGGACAGAGGAACCTGGTGGGCTACAGTCCACGGTGTCACCAAGAGTTGGACACAACTGAGCCCTCAAGCATGCATGCAAGGTAACATCAGAATGATTTCAAAACAAAAAGCCTTATGACCTTAAAAAAATGATTCTTCATCCTCACTACAATGCTTCAACATTTATCACCCACAGTGAATATTTTATTTAACGACACCAGGAGGCATTAGGCAGGGATTAGGATCCTCACGTCTCTTTACAAGCTCAGCTCATACCTGCAGTCTTATTCTGCTTCACTGTCTAGCTTTGCCACTGAATCTGTTCTTACCCGCCAGATCCCTTTTCCAGACATGAACACTTACAGACTTCCTTCCATAAACTCTGTCTCTTGGGCTGAAATAGAAAATACTCGCCTGACTCCTTCTCACTGCCAGGATGGTGGGCTCAGGGTGAAGTTCATGACAGTCAGGACATGAGCAGGAGGGAAGCGGTCAGACCCTGAGATATAGGTTTATGTTCTGTGACCTCATCTTCCCTCAGAATGCAATTATCATTTCATTTGAAGTAGTAATGACAGGGCAGGCTTGAGGAGCTAATGATCTTTCTGAAAAACTTTTTTGAGTTGCTAATTACCAAAACCAATTATGACTTTCCAGTGAGTATCTCCAAAGAGACCACTGATGTTTTTGGGAAGAGGCTTGTAATTTTTCATGATCCCTGATGGCACAGAAGCTCACCTGTGGAAGGAAGAGTCATGCTGATGTGTGAGTGACTGGTAGTGAGTTATGTGTGTCTCAGGATTCCCTGATTCCCCGAGAAGCTCTTCCACTAAACATCTAGTCGACCCTTCATCTCCGGACTTCCAAGCTGCACTACTATGAGACTTGGATTTAGAAGTAGTACCAGAAGAATATCTGGGATAGGGCTAAAAGGAAGAACATGCATGATGTTACTTTTTCATTTGTATAATTAAAAACAGGTTAATTTGAGACTTCCATGGTGGTACAGTGGATAAGAATCTGCCTGTGAATGCAGGTGGACATAGGTTCAAGCCCTGGTCCGGGAAGATCCCACATGGTGTGGGGCAACTAAGCTGGGGTGCCACAACTACGAGCCTGTGCTCGAGAGCCTGGGAGCCGCAACCAGAGAAGCCACCTCGAAGAGAAGGCCATGAACTGCTATGAAGACCCAGCACAACCACCAAATTAAATAATTTAATTTAGAAATGAAAATATGGAGAAGTTTCTAAGAGATGGTACTTTACAGATAGGGTACTTTTCTGTGTCATATGCAATCCATATAATCTACTTTTCAAGATTTTATTTGTTTTAAAACCACTTCTTAAAAATCAAGCAGTTCAAAGGGAAATGCCAGTAAGGCATTTTCCTTAATGGTACTGGGTTTAAAGAAGTGAATGTTAATTTAAAGTTGTTTTATCATAATGCCCTCAAGCATAAAACAAGACCAGGAGCTGACTGTGGCTCAGATCATGAACTTCTTATTGCAAAATTCAGACTTAAATTGAAAAAAGTAGGGAAAACTACTAGACCATTCAGGTATGACCTAAATCAAATCCCAAATGATTATGCAATGCAAGTGACAAATAGATTCAAGGGATTACATCTGATAGACAGAGTGCCTGAAGAACTATGGACAAAGGTTCATGACACTGTACTGGTGGCAATGTTCAAGACCATCTCAAAGAAAAAGAAATGCAAAAAGACAAAATGGTTGTCTGAGGAGGCCTTACAAATAGCTGAGAAAAGAAGAGAAGCAAATGGCAAAGGAGAAAAGGAAAGATATACCCATTTGAATGCAGAGTTCCAAAGAATAGCAAGGAGAGATAAGAAAGCCTTCCTTAGTGGTCAATGCAAAGAAATACAGAAAAACAGTAGACTTGGAAAGACTAGGGATCTCTTCAAGAAAATTAGAGATACCAAGGGAACATTTCATGCAAAGGTGGGCACAATAAAGGACAGAAATGGTAGGGGCCTAACAGAAGCAGAAGATATTAAGAAGAGGTGGCAAGAATACACAGAAGAACTATACAAAAAAGATCTTCATGACCCAGGTAACCATGATGGTGTGATCACTCACCTAGAGCCAGACATCCTGGAATATGAAGTCAAGGGGGACTTAGGAAGCATGACTACAAACAAAGCCAGTGGAGGTGATGGAATTCCAGCTGAGCTATTTCAAAACCTAAAAGATGATGCTGTGAAAGTGCTGCATTCAATATGCCAGCAAATTTGGAAAACTCAGCAGTGGCTGCAGAACTGGAAAAGGTCAGTTTTCATTCCAATCTCAAAAAAGGCAATGCCAAAGAATGCTCAAACTACCACACAAATGCACACATCTCACACACTAGCAAAGTAATGCTCAAAATTTTCCAAGCCAGGCTTCAACAGGACGTGAACTGTGAACTTCATGATGTTCAACTGGATTTAGAAAAGGCAAAGGAATCAGAGATCAAATTGCCAACATCACTTGGATCATCGAAAAAGCAAGAGTTCCAGAAAAACATCTACTTCTGTTTTATTGACTACACCAAAGCCTTTGTGGAAATCACAACAAACTGTGGAAAATCCTTCAAGAGATGGGAATACCAGACCACCTGACCTGCCTCTTGAGAAACCTGTATGCAGGTCAGGAAGCAACAGTTAGAACTGGACATGGAACAACAGACTGGTTCGAAATTGGGAAAGGAGTATGTCAAGGCTGTATATTGTCACCCTGCTTATTTAACTTATATGCAGAGTACATCATGCAAAATGCCAGGCTGGAGGAAGCACAAGCTGGAATCAAAATTTCCTGGAGTAATATCAATAACATCAGATATGCAGATGACACCACTGTTATGGCAGAAAGTGAAGAAGAATTACAGACCCTCTTGATTAAAGTGAAAGAGGAGAGTGAAAAAGTTGGCTTAAAACTCAATGTTCAAAAAACGAAGATCATGGCATCCGGTCCCATTGCTTCATGGCAAATAGATGGGGAAACAATGGAAACAGTGAGAGATTTTATTTTGGGGTCTCCAAAATCACTGCAGATGGTGACTGCAGCCATGAAATTAAAAGACGCTTGCTCCTTGGAAGAAAATCTATGACCTACCTAGAGACCATATTAAAAAGCATAGACGTTACTTAGGTGACAAAGTTCCATCTAGTCAAAGCTATGTTTTTTTCAGTAGTCATGTATGGATGTGAGAGTTGGACTCTCACATTGACCACCAAAGAATTGATGCTTCTGAACTGTGGTGTTGGAGAAGACTCTTGAGAGTCCCTTGGACTGCAAGGAGATCAAACGGGTCAATCCTAAAGGAAATCAGTCCTGAATATTCATTGGAAGGACTGATGCTGAAGCTGAAACTCCAATACTTTGGCCACCTGATGCAAAGAACTGACATCTGAGAAGACCCTGATGCTGGGAAAGATTGAAGGGAGGAAGAGAAGGGGATGACAGAGAATGAGATGGTTGGATGGCATCACTGACTCAATGAATATGAGTTTGAGCAAGGTTCGGGAGTTGGTGATGGACAGGGAAGCCTGGCTTGCTGCAGTCTGTGGGGTTGCAAAGAGTTGGACGTGACTGAGTGACTGAACTGACTGACTGACGCTAACAGTGACATTAAGTGCAAACAGGGATACATGCACAGAAAACAGAGCATTTTGAAAAGCATCTTTTATAAACAAAGGTGCAAGGATCAGGTGGTATAACAGATTGTTTTTACAATTCTTTTAAGCATCAAACAAGCCAGTGCCACTTTCTCAGATCAACAGCATTGGATTGTTACCAGAGGTCTTTACACTTGTGCTGAAATTTCATTAAGGAGCACTCATTGGTTATGGGATTGATGAAGACAAACAAAATAAAAGCCTCCATCACTGCTTTGGATTTTCCAACAGACACACTCACAATCTGAAAAAGGTCCACTCTCTAGTCCCCACGGGTGGTTTTGGTCCCGATGGGAAGTTAAAGAAAACACAGTTCACACAAAAGCACATCCACTTCTGATTCCAACTACAAGTGTGGGCTTTCCCAAATCCACGCCCATTTCGGTAATTCTCTTGAAGGACTCAGAACTAACTGGTGCTGTTCTCCTCACAGTTATGGTTTATTACATGGCAAGATAGAGATTAGCACCAGACAAGGAAGAGATACAAGGGGTACAGAAGCCTAGGACGCCAGACCGCTCACTGTTCTCTGCACAGGGCATCTCCTGGTCTCTGGCCGCAGCTCTCAGCAAAATGCACATATTTCTCTGAGCATCTGTATTTAGTACATTTCCTATAAGCTTCACAAGACAGACGGCAATAGTATCTCTGAATTCAGTATCTCTGAATTCAAATCTCTAACATTTGAAGAGCCAGTATGACGTAAATAGAGATTTAATGAGACAGTCACTCCATCCTACAAAGCTATTACATGCATTTTCACAGATTTCTACTAATTCAAGTTTTCTTTCCCCTTTGCTCTACTGACCTCACTTTGGGTAAAGCTTTTTCTTCACCACACGACCCTCTGTTTCCAAGTCAGTGAATGCAGTCATATCTGGACAGCACATACTCCAAACACACAGATACACATACATAGACAGTCTGACACACATGTGTTTTCACTCTCAAATATATACCTAGTCACCCCATACTCCACACTCACCCCGTACTCACAAAAGCTCATGACACATGGAACCACACTCACATTATTGCACACCCTTCACTCACATATCAACATAAATGACACAATCACACTCACTTTCACAGAATCATTTATTTGGTCATCAAGAGGGTTATTATATCCATCCTATGTTTGTATAAGGAAAGTCTGCATCTTTTCTGGGGAGTGAAGGCCAGAAAAAGGGCAGAAATGTATGCACCTTACCCTCTATCTATCCTGTCAAACACTCAATATATGCATGCATATATTAGACATGCATCTTTTAAAAATTTCTGAGAGCTTTGCCACTTGAGGTGGAGAGTATGGTATAAATGCTGGAATGCCTGTGGGTATGACTGAGAGTGGGTGTGATGGAGAGAGATAAGCAAGAGGACATGGGGGGCAGGTCAGAGGGTAAGGTGAGGGAAAGTGGTTCTGGGGTGCAGAGTAGGAGGAAAGAGGGTGCAGGAGTAAACAGCACATGGATTTGAAGGCTGCAGTGGGTTTCAAGTCCACCACGGGATTTAAGGGAACTCAGAGGTTAAGCAAAAACGTTAAGGTCACCTCACATATTTGCATTGTGGGGAATAAGGATTACAGGAGGCATGGGAACATCAAAGAGATTCCACTGAATATGTAGGTTATATCGGTGGTATGTTCATTTTTACAATTCCAATTCCTCCAAACCATGAATCTGGTATATCTCTCCACCTGTTTGTGTTGTAATTTCTTTCCTCAGTGTCTTACAGGTTTCCAAGCACATGTCTTTTACTTCCTTTGTTACTTTCTGAGGAAATGGATGCTTTTACTATGTTTTTAAAGCATTTTACTAGCTTTGAACACAGTTGATTTACTACCTTTACCAATGAGATTTTTCCCTTTGTAATGTTCATGCTTCTAGTGTGGCCTTTTTTCTGCTTAGAGAAGTCCCTCTAACATTTCTTTTATAGCTGGTTTCACAGTGCTGAATTCTTATCTTTTGCTTGCCTGTAAAACTTTTAACCTCCCAATCAAATCTAAATGAAAGCCTTGCTGAGTAATCCTGGTTACAGATATTGGTTGGGTCAAAAAGTTCATTTGGCTTTTTCCATAACATCTTACAGAAAAACTCAAATGAACTTTTTGGCCAATCCAGTATTTTCCTTTCATCTTTTAAGTAATACTGTTCCACACCCCTTGACCTGCAGAGTTTCTGCTGAAAAGTCAGTTGATAGCCTTATGGGTGTGCCCTTGTAGGTAACTTGTTCCTTTTATCTTGCTGCTTTTGATATTCTTTATTTTTAAAGAGTCACTTTGTAGCATAGGGAAACATATTCAGTATCTTGTAATAACCTAAAGTGTCATATAATCTGAAGAAAAAACCCAAGTCACTTTGCAGTACACTGAGGCTAACACACTATTGTAAATCAACTATAACCCTAATGAAAAAAAAAAAAAAAGAGAGAGAGAATGGAGTCTCTATTTCCCATAGCCTTCCGGCTCTAAGCTGGCTTTTAAAGCTAAATGTTCTGGGTGCTCATTTTCTCCATGTTGGAGCCCCATGTGGGGCTCAGAACCCTCACCCCTTGAGGAGAATCTCTGTAGTTGTATTATTATTGTCCTGTATGTAGGTCATGCACCCAGCGCTATGGTTCTTGACTCTACAGAGATTCCAACCCTTCTACCTGCCTCGTTGTGGATCCTTCTGCATTTCTTGAGTTGTAGCAGACCTTTTCTGGTAGCTTCCAGTCTTCCTCATCAATATTTGCTCTGTATACAGTTGTAATTTTGGTGTGTCAGTGAGAAGTGAAGAGCTCACAGTTTTCCTGCTCCACCATTTTGGAGCAGTCGCCTGGGGTATTCTTGGTATAGCAGCCGTCAGCTGACTAAAACAGATTTTTCTGGTTAAGGAAAGTGGATTGATTATACTCATCTGAACTTTAGAAGTCAAATAGAGATAATTGAAAGACAGATTGAAAACAGGAGGTGGCGGGGGGGGACTCAATTTGCCAATACAGGCATGGTAGATGGAGAGAATTCAAATGTAAGTCTATGAAAGGGAACAAATTCTATGAACAACATAAATCAGACTGGAAGCAATTCTTATCTAGGTTCCACTTCAAAAATTCTCTTTGGACACTGAAAGTGAAGGAATGAGTGAATTGGCAACTGTGCACTGTGGAAATACATATAATTCACATATATCAGATAATTGTAGGGGATTTTCTTATTTCTTATCCAGGCAAAGTAGAGCCCGTGTACCCTGGAGTCACAGCTCATGAGCAGAAAGGGACTGACAGTAGGGAAGCACGCTGCTATGATTATAGTCTTGTTCACAAGGAAACAGCTCAGATAATCAAAAAGAGCCACAACAAGTTGAAAGATGGAGGAAAGAATATAAAAATAGACAAAAGTGCTCACCAGGAGAAGATGGTTTTGGTATCTCCGGACTCAGGGAAGGACCTGGGGAAGGGGTTGTTCTCCCGAATGTGCTGGACCTGCTGTTTATGTCTGTACAGGATGAGAACCATGGAGCTGCTGGCCCAGAGCATGAGCCCCAAACATAAAACATCAGGGAACAACAGCAATGCTGCAGACAATGCCTCTCTGGTTTTGTCAGTAAGAATAGAAGAACAGTATCCAAAATCTATTTTCTTTGTGATGTTTTTGTCACTCCATTTTCCATATATATAGGAAAAATGACATTTACCAGTATTTGCAGGATCCAACCGGAGAAGGCAATGGCAACCCACTCCAGTGTTCTTGCCTGGAGAATCTCAGGGACAGGGGAGCCTGGTGGGCTGCCATCTATGGGGTCGCTCAGAGTCAGACACGACTGAAGTGACTTAGCAGCAGCAGGATCCAACACAGGAAAATAGAACCACGTACTTGGGAGCTGTTACTTTCAGTGCTGCCCACCTGGAGTCCCAGGGACTGATCGTGATCGCCTGAAAGACACTCAAGAGGCAGATGCTACTGATGGACACTCCCCTCCCCACTCTGTGCAGAAAGAAGAGAAGTTTGCAGCCAAAATCATTGTGGATATGCTTCCACCCAAAGACTGCCATTGTCTGGGGGAACCCTTTACAGAGGACCAAGGAGTTGGCCACAATCAGGTGCTTAAGGATCAAATCTGTGGATCTTAAACTGTAACCCATGAAGTGAAGGACAATATAACTGCAAAGGAGTGAGAAATTCCCCAGGATTCCAATCACAATCTGTGTTGAGATGATCATGTCCATTGTCAAATCGCTGCTGGCTGTCCTCTCAGTTCACAGTCACTGATGCTTGTCTTGTGAGTTAGAATATCCTGCCTGGGAACGTGAGGTGTGGGTTACATACACGGTGTCAGCTGGTATCTCATATTCTCCACTTAACATTAGTCCCACTTGGAAACTAGCAGTTTATAAACAGTTGCCTGTATGATATTTAAAGACACTAATACATAAAAGTACCCACTCCAGTGTTCTTGCCTGGAGAATCCCAGGGACGGCGGAGCCTGGTGGGTTGCCATCTATGGGGTCGCACACAGTTGGACACGACTGAAGTGACTTAGCAGTAGCAGCAGCCACAGCAGCAATAAGTAAAAGTAATCACTGCAGGCTCTACATGTGATCACTTCTTCATTCTTCAAAATCTATGAGCTACATGTAACTCCATGACTGATTCATGTCAATGTATGACAAAACCCACTGCAATGTTGTGAAATGGTTGGCCTCCAACTAATAAAAATAAATGAAAAAAAAAAATCTATGAGCCAGACACTAGTTTGATCTTAATGATACAGAAGAGGGTGAGAACGACAGAGCAGTTGAGTGTTTGTCAAAATCTGCTTTTAGGACAATGAGGACTTGAAACCCACTGGACTGGTAAATAAAGTGCATTGATCCCCTATTTCTGCCAAAAAGTTAACTACCTGTGTTCATATAATAATCCAGATTTATATTTAGCTTTTTTCCCCCACAACTTGTTCTTTGATTTTAGAATGGTACTATTTTATAATTTCCATTATAAGAAGATTCCAGTTTTGTAAAATTTTGTTCTGGGGGGCACTATGTAGTATGACTGAGGCTTTAGCTGTCTTAGTGTAGGTACATGCACTGTTGCCAGGAGAATCTGGCAGGAACCTGCCCAAGACAAGGTAATGTCATGAACATGAGGATGGCTCAGAATTAGGGTGCAAACAGGAAAATCCTTTGCTTTTATTTCAGAAAAGCAGTGATAATAGCATGTATCCCAGAAATTGTTAAATAGTCACATGTACCATAAACTTTGGGACATAAAATACTCATGCATGATTAATTAGTGTAAGGAGTTACTAAATTATTATTTTCAGGTGATATAATTATCTATTTGTAACAGAAAATATGACAATGAATTAGGATTTGCAAGTGATGTTAACATACCAGAGATATATACAAATCAAAACCTGCAAGGCATGTATTCTTATGCATTTTACAAATGAAAATACCACATATTTAGATTGATATTAAGATCCTTTTTAAGTGGGTAGAAACAGTATGATATATGAACGACAGTTGCTCCCTGAAACTCAACATTATGTGACATTCCTTAACATTTCATAACATTAAAAGTGAAGACAGCCTCACCATAATCAGTGGACTCAGGATGTTATCAGTGAGGACACAATTACTGTCTCCATTAACATCCGGAGTCAGAGAAAACATTTTCCTTCAAGCCGTTTCCATTTGGGTACACTTTCTGTGCAGAATGACATATTTTTTGCAGACTCATCATACGCTTTATGGAGAAGGCAATGGCAACCCACTCCAGTACTCTTGCCTGGGAAATCCATGGATGGAGGAGCCTGTTGGGCTACAGTTCGTGGGGTCGCGAGGAGTCGGACACGACTGAGCGACTTCACTTTCACTTTTCACTTTCATGCACTGGAGAAGGAAATGGCAACCCACTCCAGTATTCTTGCCTGGAGAATCCCATGGACGGAGAAGCCTGGTGGGCTACAGTCCACCGGGTCGCAAAGAGTCGGACACAACTGAGCGACTTCACTTTACTACTCACCCTGAACACCGAGTCTATGTTTACCCTAAGGTAGATTCAAGAATAAACTGATTTTACATCTGCAGTTTTAAGCACCTTAATAATCAGGTTTCGTTACCACTTGGACCAAGCCACAACGGTCACTGTCAGTGAGGATTCAATTAAACTCCAGGAGGAGCCAGCAGGGATGGGTTTAGGGTTAGGACCCCATCTCTCTTTATCAGTTCAGCTCATATTTCACAATATTCCCATGTTCCCACCTAGAGTTGGCACTGAATCTGGTTACTACACAGAAGACTGTGCCTTTCTGATATAATTGCTTTACTCAGCATCTTGATCTGCCTTTCTTGTACAGACTCTGCTTCCAGACTGAAATAGAACATTCTTACCTGGCACCGTCCTGCTTCTAGGAGAGTGGGCTCCCTGATGGTCATTATACCCAGCATGTGTGTAGGAGGGAGGCAGCCGGACCCTGATATATGGGTTTGAGATGCTGTGCCTTCCCGGCTCCTCCCATCAGAGCTGCAATTATCATTTCACCTGCAGCAGCAATGGGAGTGCAGGCCTGGGATCTGAGAACATTTCTGGAAACTTTTCTCTCAGTTGTTAATTACTGGAAAAAATTACAAGTTTCTGGTTAGCACTTTTAGGAGACTAAAGGAGTGTTTCCAAGAGCCTTCTTATTTTCCGTGACCACTAATGGCAGACAGGGTCTCACATGGACGACTATAAGAAATACTGAAATATGCACGTGACTGAAGTAACTATGTGGGTCTCTCTGGGTTCTTCGCTTCCATGAGATGTTTCTCTAGTACTCTGCCAATCAGCAGTCCACTAATCTGAACCATCAATTAAAGTATTGGTGGAGAAATGGAATGAATCCAAATACCTGGGGGGTATACTCAAAGAGATAAAAGGGAAAGGAGGAACACGATAGGGAACTCATTATACGAATCATTAGCACAAATAAAATCAATGATTTAGACTTATTTTCATCATTCCATGACAATTATGAAGGAAATCTTGTCAGAAAATACACTTTATTCTTATTTAATTCTGTTGGTGATAAGAATGGGATGCAGAATAAATGCACAAAGAGAGGGTTCAAAAAGAGTATCTTTTGAATAAAATCATCTGGATCTGAAGGCTCAGTGGTCTGAGCAATTACTTAATTCAGGAGGATCAAACCTAAAGACTAAATAAAATACTACTAAAAACCAGTGGATCAATGGGAAATCAAAAGAAAATCAGAAATTACCTTGAAGCAAATAAAAATAAACTTTAGAAATCAAGAAATAGAAAAGGCAATTCTAAGAGAAACTGAGAAAGATGAAAGTCTACCTGAAAAAACCAGAAAAATTTCAAATAAACAACCTAACCTACCATCTAAAGAAATTATAAGAGGAATTACATAAAATGTCAAAGATAGGAGACAAAGGAAATGATATAAATCAAAAAGAGTATTTTAAAAATCAGAGATCAAAACACCAACAGAACAAGTCAATGACACCAAGAGGTGATTTTTCAAAAAGATACACACAACTGATGAACCTTTAGCTGGGGTTCATTAAAAACAAAAAAAAAGAGGACCTGGGACTTCGCTGGTGGTGCTGTGGTTTAGACTTCACCTCCTAGTGCAAGGGGTGCAGGTTTGATCCCTGGAAAGGGAGCCAAGATCCCACATCCCTTGTGGATGAAAAGCAAAATGTAAAACAGAAGCAATATTGTAACAAAATCAACAAATACTTTAAAAATGGTCCACATAAAAAATCATTAAAAAAAAGAAAAAGAAAATAGGTACATGTACTGTTTTGTATTAGATTTTTCATTTCTTACATTGTTTGTGAATTTAAAGTTTGCATAATGTTGTAAGCACTCATTAGCATTGCTGTATGAGAATTTCATTTTAGGAATATCAAATAATGTCATGAGTCCACTGTTTTTAGGAGTGATTCTAGAGAAATGGAATTTAAGGGAGAGTTTTGCATTGGTTCCTGGGTTTTTGGAAATGGCTTTCGAATCTGAAGCCCTTCCATTGTGACTCAGCTGGTAAAGAATCTGCCTGCAGTTTGGAGACCTGGGTTCAATCCCTGGGTTGGGAAGATCCCCTGGAGAAGGGAAAGGGTACCCACTCCAGTATTCTGGCCTGGAGAATTCCACAGACTAAGTCCATGAGGTCACAAAGAGTCAGACACGACTGAGCGATTTTCACTGCACTTCAAATCTGATTAGAAGTACAGACACTAATGAGCTCATTTCCAGCAGTAAAGAGAGCGCCTAGAGTCCATATCCTGATTCAGCAGTACAGACTCCCAACACATCTGCATGGGATACACCCCATCACCTCTTAGATAAGTAAGTATCTGAGTGACTCTGCTTACAATACTTTTGAACATTTGGGAGAAGCTAATGAATGTATTAACATTGGTTGCATGCTCCTAATGTTGCTGGACTAAGAGGTGAGTGAAAAGGTTGAGCTCAGGGATTGGAATGCCCCAGTCAAGCACCATATATAGAACCCCAAGGCTTCTATGTGTGCCCTGAAGGAGATTCTTACCCCCTCCCACCCTTTAGCTGAGATTGCTGAAAGTCAAGCAGAGAATCTCACCCTCTTGTTGTGTATTACAAAGGATAACTCAGGAGAAAAATTGTGGGGTTCACACAATTATGTATCGAGAATTATAAGTCAAGTTGGTTTTTTTAGGAAGATTTTATTTTAGAATAGTTATAGATTTTCAAAAATGGCAAGACTATACAGAGTCTCCTTATATTCCACATTCAATTGGTTACTCTGAAGTCCTGTATGTGTCAAGTTGTTTAATCAATGAACCAATAGTAATTAATTTGTGTTAACCAAAGTCAACACTTTATTCAGATTTTCTCAGTTTCTCTTTTATATCCCTTTTCTTTTCCAAGAATTGATCCAGATACCGATTGTCATGTTTGCAGTCATCATTCCCTAGTCTCTTTGTTGTGACAATTAATCAGACATTCTTCAGGTTTAATGATGGTGATAGATTTGAGGAGCACTAGTTTGGTATTTTCTGGAATGTCCTTTAAGTGAGATTAATATGACATTCCTCTCATGATTATACTTGGGTTCTGTGTCTTGGGGAGAAAGACTGCAGAGGTGTAAAAACCATTTTCATTTCATCATGTCAAGGGTCAATACAACCAACATGACTTATCACTGTTGATATTAACCTAGGTCTCCAGAATGAGGTAGGGGCCTCTGATTTTTCTCATCAAATGTTATTTTTGTCCCTTCTCAATGTGTACTCACTGAAAGTAAGACACTATATGAAGGCCACACTTAAGCATGGGATGTTATTTTCCAACTTTTGCATGATAAACTTTTAACACAATTATGTAGAATCTTTCTGAAGGGGAATTCTGTTTCCTCAAATACATTATTTCTTCAATTGTATTTCATTTCAGTTTTCACTGGTACACATTAATTTTTATACTTTGAGTTATAATCCAAAACCATTTTCTTAAAAAATCAAATTGTCCAACTAGGTGACTTCTGTGTGTCTCTGATATAGCCCATCATTATGGTTCTTCTTAGTTCTTATTTAAAGCATTTCCTATTTTCTACTATTTAATATAGGATTCTCAAGGAAATATATATACATTTATTCAGGTTTATATACATTATATACAGGTTTATATTATATATATATATATATACATATATATATATATATAATTCTGTCCTAGCCCCAGCTTCAGCCATCACTTCACAAAGCAACAGCTGCTTTTATTAGTGAATGGTGTGATGAACCACAGTACGCACCGTACATGTGGTCATGGCCACTGGTGTCTGAAAGGTGGGGTTGTATGCAGGTAGCCCAGGGGACAGCATATCCAGCCAAACATGATATTTCTCAAACTTTAAAATCTGACAGAATTTACCTTCCTTGGATTTTACCTGCCTTGGACAGGTGAGTTGCTTCTTCTTTCTGATTTCCTGTTTTTGGAAAGAGAATATCCATCCCATTTGGTCACACCACTGGAATTTGGTAAGCGTATTACGTATCTGCTTTAAAAAAAAAAAAAAAAAAAAAAGACAGTGGAGGAAACAAGCTCTTTTATTTCAGACTATACTACAGTGCTACAGTCACCAAAACAGTATCAAACTGGCACAAAAATAGACACATAGATAATTGGAATAGAATAGAGAGGCCAGAAATAAACCCATGTGCTCTTGGTCAATTAATCTATGACAAATAAGGTGAAATAAGCCAGAAAGATAAAGACCAATACAGTATACTAACGCATATATATGGAATTTAGAAAGATGGTAACGATAACCGATATGCAAGACAGAAAAAGAGACACAATTGTATAGAACAGACTTTTGGACTCTATGGGAGAAGGCGAGGGTGGGATGATCTGAGAGAACAGCATCAAAACATGTATATTATCAAGTGTGAAACAGATCGCCAGTCCAGGTTGGATGCATGAGACAAGTGCTCGAGGCTGGTGCACTGGGATGACCCAGAGGGATGGGATGGGGAGGGAGGTGGGAGGGGGGTTCAGCATGGGGAACACATGTAAATCCATGGCTGATTCCTGTCAATGTATGGCAAAAACCACTACAATATTGTAAAGTAATTAGCCTCCAACTAATAAAAATAAATGGAAAAAAAAAGGCAAATAAGGCAGGACTATATAATGGAGGAAAGATAGTTTCTTCAAAAGTCGTGCTGGGAAAACTCGACAGCTATGTACATGTAAGACAATAAAATTATTTCAATATTTTGTACACCTTAAATTTACACAATGCTTATATCAAATACATTTTAATTTTAAAAATCAGCTGACATAGTTCATCTATTGTTTTAAAATTATTGGAGTATTCTTTTGTTTTTGTGTTTCTTTTTGGAAAGTACATTTCACTTCAGTCTGGTCATTTCTGCATGAAAGTATTTACATGTTTCAATCTCAGTTCCAAACAACATATTTCTAATAAGTACTACCACCTCTCTAGGCATGTTATCTATAAAACTCATAATGGACTGCCAAAGTCTCTACTGAAGGAGGTGGATTTTAAATTCCAACTACACACCAGGTCACTCTTCATTCTGTGAGGACGTTAACTTGTTCTGTTTCATTAATGACTATTGCACATATTAACCCATAGTCATGCATACCTTTCTCTATAAGTTCGTGCCTGTATAACTTCTAGGAAACTTATTGTTGCAGACTGAAAACTACACACCTGAATAGCTTATAATATGCAGATTGGGGAATACATGTAACTCCATGGCTGATTCATGTCAATGTATGACGAAACCCACTGCAATGTTGTGAAGTAATTAGCCTCCAACTAATAAAAAATAAATGAAAAAAATGTAGATTGTTTCAAGACTTGATTTTATTATCACATAAATTCTGAACTAATTTTCTGAAAGTATTAGAAAAATTCAATCATATAATTCTTTACAAGATAACTGTATGTCATGACAATACTATTACAATTGTTTATTTGAAGAAGATGCTCAGCATGTCCTGTTTACCATTCTCTTGAGATTCAAAATTTTAGCTGGGTCTCTGAGGTGAAGCCATAAGGAAGGCTGACCACTGAAGAATTGATAATTTGGACTGTGGTGTTGGAAAAAACTCTTGAGAGTCCCTTGGACTCCAAGGAGATCAAACCAGTTAATTCTAAAGGAAGTCAATCCTGAATATTCATTAGAAGGACTAATACTGAAGCTCCAATACTTTGACCACCTTATGCAAAGGAATGACTTATTAGAAAAGACCCTGAGGCAGGGAAAGATTCAAGGCAGGAAAAGAGGATGACAGAGGAAGAGATGGTTGGATGATATCATCAACTCAATGGACATGAGTCTGAGAAAACTTCAGGAGATGTTGAAGGACAGGGCAGCCTGGCGTGTTGCAGTCCAAAGAGTCAGACATGACTGAACGTCTGAACAACAACTGAGGTGAACTGAAGAATGGTCATCTCTACACTTCAGAAACACACTCAATTCACATATTTCTCATAATAGTAGGGGACTTTGTATTCCTTATCCAGGCAAAATAGAGTCTGTGTACATTGGAGTCACAGCTCATGAGCAGAAAGGGACCGACAGTTGGGACACAAAATGCCAAGATTACAGTGATGTTCACAAGGAACCAGCTGGGATAATAAAAAAGGGCCATCATCAGTTGAAAAATGGAGGAAAGAGTATAAAAATAGACAAAAGTGTTCACAAGGAGAAGGATGGTTTTGGTAGCTCTGGACTCAGGGGAGAATTTGGAGGGGTATCAGTCCTACGAATGTGTTGGGCATGATGCTTATGTCTGTACAGGATGAAAACCATGAAGCTGCTGGCCCAGAGCGTGAGCCTCAAACACAGAACATCAGGAGTGATAGCAATGCTGCAGACAATGACTGTTGGATTTTGTCATGATGAACAGAACAGTATCCAAAATCCTTCCTGTTTGTGTTGCTTTTGTCATTCCATTTGCCATTTATATGTAGAGGAAAAATGAAATTTACCAGCATTTGCAGGATCCAACACAGGAAAATAGAGAGAACCACGTACTTGGGAGCTGGTACTTTCAGCACTGCCCACCTGGAGTTCCAGGGACTGATCGTGATCACCTGAAAGACACTCAAGAGGCAGATGGTACTGATGGACACTCCCCTCCCCACTCTGTGCAGAAAGAAGAGAAGTTTGCAGTCAAAATCACTGTGAATATGCTTTGACCCAAACACTGCCATTGCCTGGGGGACCCCTTTACAGAGGAGGACCAAGGAGTTGGCCACAATCAGGTCTTAAGGATCAAATCCGTGGACCTTAACCTGGAGCCAGTGAAGTGAAGGATGATATGATGGCAAACGAGTGAGAAATTCCCCAGGATTCCAACCACAGTCTGTGTTAAGAAGATAACGCAGATAAGATATTTGATAAGATATTGTCAAATCGCTGCTGGCCATCCTCTCAGTTCACTCACTGATGCTTGTCTTGTGAGTTAGAATGTCCTGCATGGGAACATGAGGTGTGGGTTACATGCATCATGTCAGCTGAAATCCAGTATTCTCCATTTACCCTTAGTTCCCACTAAGAAATATTTACTTTATGTTTTTCAGTTACCAGCAGCTTTAAAAAGTTGCATATATGATATTTAAAGAGCATTAATATGTAAAATTAGAAGCTGTAGGCTTTACACATGATCACATCTTCATTCTTCAACAGTCTGTGAGGCAGGTAATTATGTGACCTTAATGATACAGAGGAGGGTGACATAAGCACAGAGAGATTGAATATTTGTCAAAATCTGCTCTTAGGACAGAGTAAGGACTTGAAACCCACTGGACTGGTAAAGATAGTGCATTGAACCCCGACTTTTCCAAAAAGTTAGTTAATTGTTCATATAATAATTCAGATTGATATTTAGTTTTGTTTTCAGAACTTGTTCTTTGATATTTGATTGCTGCTATTTCATAATTTTTATTAAGACAAGATTCCAATTTTGAAAAGTTTTCATCTGTAAGGCACTTTGTATTATAAATGAGGCTTCAGGTTTCTTGGTATATGTGCATGTACTGCTGCCTGCCAGGAGAATATGGGAAGAGCCTGCCCCAGGACCAGGTAATGTCATGAAGATGAGGATGGCTCAGAATTAGGATGGAAACATGAAGTCTTTTGCTTTTATTTCAGAAAAGCAGTTATAATGCAAGTACTCCAGAAATTGTTAAATAATCCCACATAATATCATTAACTTGGGACATAAAATAGTCATACATGATGAAGTAGTACAAAAGGAAAAAGTAAATTATTATTATTTTCCAGTGATACAGATATCTATTCATTAATAGCAGAGTTAATTGAATATATGGCGATGAATTAGACTTTTCAAATGACATACCAGAGATAGATACAAATCAGCACCTGCAAGGGATTTATTCTCATGCATTTTATAAATTAAAATAGTAGGTATTTAGATTCATATTAAAATACCTTTTAAATGGGCAGAAACAATACGATATATGACTGAGAGCTGCTGCCTGAAACTTGGAATTATGTGAAGTTTCTTTAACTGCTCATTTGATAACATGAAGAGTGAAGACAACCTCACCATAATCAATGGACTCTGGATGTTTTCAGTGAGGACACAATTACTGTCTCCATTATCATCCAGAGTCAGAGAAAACATTTCCCTTCAAGCCATTTCCAGTTGTATTCATTTTCTGTACAGAACTGCATGATTTTTGCATGCTAATCATGCTGTTTACTGCCACCCTGGAGTTATTATTGTGGCCTCTCTAGTCATCCTGAACATTTAGTCTATGATTCCTCTGAGGCAGACTCAAGAGAAAATTGATTTTATATCTACATTTTTAAACACCTTAAACAAAATCAGATTTTGTTATCACTTGGACTAAGTCACAACAGCCACTGTCAGTGAGGATTAAATTAAACTCCAGGAAGAGCCAGCAGGAATTGGTTTAGGGTTAGGACCCCATCTCTCTTTGCCATCTCAGCTCATGATTCAGGATTTTACTGCCTTATGCATGGTGTTGCACTGAATCCAGTGACTACACAGAAGACTGCCCCTTTCTGATATGATCACTCAGCATCTTGATGTGCCTCTCTTTTACACACTCTGCCTCTCAGACTGAAATAGAACATCCTTATCTGACACCTTCCTTCAGCCAGGAGAGTGGGCTCCCTGATGGTCATTATACCCAGTTTGTGTGTCGGTCCCTGATATGTAGGTTTGAGATGCTGTGTCCTTCCCTCCTCTCCCATCAAAGCTGCAATGATCATTTCACTACCAGCAGCGATGGGAGTGCAGGCTTGGGAGCCAAGAACATTTCTGAAAACTTTTCTCTCAGTTGTTAATTACTGGAAGCAATTACAAGTTTCTAGTTGGCACACTTATGAGACAACTGGATATATTTGAGAGGCATTTTCTTTTTCATGATCACTGACGGCAACAGGGTCTCATGAGGAGGAAAGCAGGAAATGCTGAAATTCCACACATTAGGGACTGATATAAGCCATGTGTGTCCCTCTGGATTCATTACTTCCTTGTGATGTGTCTCTGCTCTGAAACTAGTACTTTCCTCACCTTCAACCACTGGACCAAACCATCAACAAAAGTACTGGTAGAGAAATGGAATTAGACAAAATACCTGGGAAGTATATTTGAAGAGACAAAAGGAAAAGGAGGAATATGATTAAACACTCATCATATGGACTACTGGCACAAATCAAATCAATTTAGACTCATTATCATAACTCGATGCCAATTATTATGGAAATCTTGTAGGAAAATATAACTCATCCTCTGTGATAAGGAATGGATGTGGGACAAATACACAGTAAAAAAGGGATAGGGGTTGAAAAGTATATGCCATAAAATAAAATCACCTAGATATGATGGCTCAGTGATTTTGACAATTACCTAATTCAAGAGGATCAAACCTGGACACTAAACAACAGGCTATTAATAACCAATGGATCCATGTGAAATCAGAAGAAAATGAGGAATTACCTTGAAGCAAATAAAAATAAAAACAGAAAATTTCAAAATCTATAAAACACAGCAAAAGCAGTTCTAGAGGGAAATTGATATGGATAAAAGCCTATCTCAAGAAGCAAGAGAAATCTCAAATAAACAGTCTAACCTACCAAATAAGGAAATTAGAAAAAGAACTACACATAACGTCAAAGATATCAGAGAGTGGAAGTGATATAGATGAAAGAGAAAATTTTCAAATCAGACATCAAAAGACCAATAGGACAAGTCAATGAAAGCAAGAGCTGGTTTTTTGAAAAGATGCACAAAACTGATAAGCCTCTACTGGGGGGATCAGGAAAAAAAAGAACAAAAAGAGGACCTAGAACTTTCCTGGTGGTCCAGAGGTTAAGACTTTCAACGCAGGGTGTGCAGGTTTGATCCCTGATCATGGAGCTAAAATTTTGCTGTCTAAATCAAAACATAAAACAGAAGGGATACTGTAACATATTCTATAAAGACTTTAAAAATGGTTCACATCAAAAAATCTTTTTAAAAAAGAAGTACATTTACAGTCAAGTGTTACCCTTCTTATATTCCTTATGTTGTTTGTGAATTTAAGATTAGCATGAAGTTGTATAGCACTCATTGTCATCGCTGCATATGCCAATCTGTCCATGGGAGAAACACTGCAAGAATACTGGAGTGGGTTGTCGTTTCCTTCTCCAGGGGATCTTCCTTGACCCAGGGATCGAACCCCCAAATCCTGTGACTCCTGCACTGCCAGGCAGATTCTTTCGCACTGAGCCAGCTGGGAAGTGTATGTAATATGCAATATACAATTACAATGTACAATGTACAATATACAATATACAAGATTTCATTTTATGAATTTCAAATAATGCCATGAGTCTGTTGTTATGAGGAGTCATTCTAGGGAAATGGAATTTACGGGAGAGTTTTTCATCAGTTCCTGTTTTTGGAAATGGCTTTCTAATCTAATTAGAAGTAAAAACACTAACGAGCTTATTTCCAGCAGTAAAGAGAGCACAGATAGTCCATGTCCTGATTCAGCAGCGCAGACTCCCAACACATCTGCCTGTTACAAGAAGTGAGTATCTGGGTGACTCTCTTTATAATACTTTTGAACATTTAAGAAAGTAATGAATGTAGTACCATTGGCTGCTTGCTCCTAATGTTGCTAGATTAAGAGGTGAGTGAAAATGTTGATCTCAGGGATTGGAATGCCCCATCCAAGCACCATATAAAGGACCCAAGGCTTCTATGTGTGCCCTGAAGGAGACACTTACCTCCTCCCACCTCCTAGCTGAGATTGCTGAAAATCAGGCAGGGAATATCACCCTCTTGGTATTTATTCCAAGGGAAGACTCAGGAGAAAAGACTGTACAGTTAACTCAATTATGTTTTGGGAATTCTAGTCATGTTTTTTAGAAGGATTTTATTTTAGAACAACTTTTGATTTACAAGAATGGCAAGACTGTACAGAGTTCACATGTGTCTCACACTCAATGCATTGACTCTTAAAATCCTCTATTTGGTGTATAAAGTTGTCATAATTAACAAACCAATAGTGATGCATGTGTTAACTAAAGTCAACACTTTATTCAGATTTTCTCAATTTTCCCTTTATATGCATTTTCTTTTCCAAGAACTGATCCAGATACCAAATCTTGCACTGTAGTCACCTCTCTCTAGGCTCCTCTTTGCCAAGACAATTAGTCAGACGTTTCTCAGATTTAGTGATGTGACAGATTTGAGGAGCACTATTCCAGTATTTTCTGGAATGGCATTTAACTGATATTAATGTGACACTTCTCTCATCATTATACTTGGGTTCTGTGTTTTGGGGAGGAAGACTGCAAAGGTGTAAGAGCCATTTTCATTACATCATATCATGGGTCCATACAATCAACATGGTTTGTCACTGTTGATATTAACTTCAGTCTCCTGGATGAGGTAGGGTGCCTCTGATTTGTTCATGAAAAGTTATTTTTGTCCCTTTTCATGGTGTACTCTTGAAAGGAAAACACTCTATGCAGACCACACTTAACAATGGGATGTTAGAAAGTAATTTAGTTTCATTCTTTTACAAGTGGTTGACCAATTTTCCCAGCACCACTTGTTAAAGAGATTGTCTTTTCTCCATTGTATATTCTTGCCTCCTTTGTCAAAGATAAGGTGTCCATAGGTGCATAGATTTATCTCTGGGCTTTCTATTTTGTTCCATTGATCTATATTTCTGTCTTTGTGCCAGTACCAAACTGTCTTGATGACTGTGGCTTTGTAGTAGGGACTGAAGTCAGGCAGGTTGATTTCTCCAGTTCCATTCTTCTTTCTTAAGATTGCTTTGGCTATTTGAGGTTTTTTGTATTTCCATACAAATTGTGAAATTATTAGTTCCAGTTCTGTGAAAAATACCGTTGGTAGCTTAATAAGGATTGCATTGAATCTATAGATAGCTTTGCGTAGTATACTCTTTTTCCCTATATTGATTCTTCTGATCGATGAACAGGGTATATTTCTCCATCTATTTATGTCCTCTTTGATTTCTTTTACCAGTGTTTTATAGTTTTCTATATATAGGTCTTCAGTTTCTTTAGGTAGATATATTCCGAAGTCTTTTATTCTTTTCGTTGCAATGGTGAATGGACTAGTTTCCTTAATTTCTCTTTCTGTTTTCTCATTGTTAGTCATATACGCCATACACAAAAATAAACTCAAAATGGATTAAAGATCGAAATGTAAGGCCAGAAACTGTAAAACTCCTAGAGGAAAACATAGGCAAAACACTCTCTGACATAAACCACATCAGGATCCTCTATGACCCACGTCCCAGAATACTGGAAATAGAAGCAAAAACAAACAAATGGGACCTAATTAAAAGCTCTGCACAACAAAAGAAACTATAAGGAAGGAGACAGCCTTCAGAATGGGAGAAAATAATAGCAAATGAAGCAACAGACAAAGAATTAATCTCAAAAATATACAAGCAACTCCTGCAGCTCAATTCCAGAAAAATAAAAGACCCAATCAAAAAGTGGGCCAAACAGCTAAACAGACATTTCTCCAAAAAAGACATACAGATGGCTAACAAACACATGAAAAGATGCTCAACATCACTCATTATCAGAGAAACGCACATCAAAACCAGAATGAGGTACCACTACACGCCAGTCAGGATGGCTGCTATCCAAGTCTACAAGCAATAAATACTGGAGAGGGTGTGGAGAAAAGGAAACCCTCTTACACTGTTGGTGGGAATGCAAACTAGTACAGCCACTATGGAGAACAGTGTGGAGATTCCTTCAAAAACTGGAAATAGAACTGTCATATGACCCAGCAATCCCACTGCTGGGCATACACACCGAGGAAACCAGAATTGAAAGAGACACATGTACCCCAATGTTCATCACAGCACTGTTTATAACAGTCAGGACATGGAAGCAACCTAGATGCCCATCAGCAGATGAATGGATAAGAAAGCTGTGGTACATATACACAATGGAATATTACTCAGCCATTAAAAAGAATACATTTGAATCAGTTCTAATGAGGTGGATGAAACTGGAGCCTATTATACAGAGTGAAGTAAGCCAGAAAGAGAAACACCAATACAGTATACTAACGTATATATATGGAATTTAAAAAGATGGTAATGATAAACCTGTATGAGAGACAGCAAAAGAGACACAGATGTATAGAAGAGTCTTTTGGACTCTGTGGGAGAAGGTGAGGGCGGGATGATTTGGGAGAATGGCATTGAAACATGTAAATTATCTTACATGAGATGAATCACCAGTCCAGGTTTGATGCATGATACAGGGTGCTCGGGACTGGTGCACTGGGATGACCCAGAGGGAAGGGATGAGGAGGGAGGTGGGAGGGGGGTTCTGGATGGGGAACACATGTACACCCATGGCGGATTCATGTAAATGTATGGCAAAACCAGTCCAATATTGTAAAGCAAAAAAAAAAAATTAATTAATTAGTTAATTAATTAAAAAAAATGGGATGTTATGTTCCACATTTTTTATGATATACTTTCAACACAATTATGTGGAATATTTCTGAAAAAGAGTTCTGTTTACTGAATAAATTATTTCTTCAATTGTATTCATTATCAATTTAGACTGATGCACATTTCTTTTATACTGTGAGTTATAATCCAAAACTACTTTCTTCGAAATAAAATTGTTCAACTTGGTCATTGGGAGGTCTTTTAGGTGACCCCTGTGTGTCTTTGCTATAGACCATCATTATGTTTTTTCTTTCTTCTTATTTAAAGCATTTTTCTGTTTTCTAGCGGGTTTGCCTGCTGGCTCAGTGGTAAAGAATCTGCCTGCCAATGCAGGAGATGCAGGCTCAATCCCTGGACTGGGAAGATCCCCTGGAGAAGAAAATGGCAAGCCACTCCAGTATTCTTGCCTGAGACATCCCATAGACAGGGGAGCCTGGTGGCTACAGTCCATGGGTTCTCAGAGTTGGACATGACTTAGTGACTAAATAACAAGACAACACATTTTTCTAGTACTATATGAACCTCCAGGAATTTATAGACACACACACACACACACACACACACATATCCTGTTCTGTTCTGGTCCAAGCTTCAATAACTACTCCACAGAGCAACAGCTGCTTTGATCAGTGAATGGTGTGATGAATCAATATATGCACAGTAGATGAGCCCATGGCTACTGGTGTCATAAAGGTGGCCTTGAGACAGGCAGTCCAGGGGACAGAACATCCAGACAAACAGGATAGTTCTCAAACTTTAACATCTGATGGAATTTACTGTCCTAGGATTTTTACCTGCTTTAGGGAGGTGACTTGTTTCTACTTTGATTTCTTGTTTTTGGAATGACAATGTCCATCCTAGGCAGTCCCACCATTGTAATTTGGTAAGCATATTATTTTTCTGCTTTTGAAAAAAGAGGAAATGGAGGAAGCTTGTTCCTTGACTTCAGACTACTACGAAGCTACAGTCATGAACACAGTATCCAGCAGGCACAAAAACAGACACACAGATAATTGGAATAGAATGGAGAGGCCAGAAACAAACCCATGCACTGTTGGTCAATTAATACATGACCAAAGGCAGGACTATATAATGGGGTTAAGAAGTTCTCTTCAAAAAGTGTTGCTGGGAAAACTGGACAGCTACATGTGAAAGAATGAGATGATTTGAATATTTTCTCATAGCATATGCAGAAATAAACTCAAAATAGATTAAAGGCCCCAATATAAGACTGGAAACCATAAAACCCTGACAAGAAAACACAGGCAGAACACTCTCTGACACAAGTAGTGGCAATATTTTGCTGGTTCTGTCTTCTAAAGTGAAGGTAACAAAAGCAAAAATAAACAAATGAGACTTAATTAAATTTAAAACCTTTTGCACAGCAAAGAAAGCCATGGATAAAAGGATAAGATAACCTATTGAATTAGAGAAATTATTTTCCAAGAATATGACTGATAAGTTCATATCCAAAAGGTATACACACCTCATGCAACACAGTCTTAAAAAGAAAACATGATATAAAACGGGTAGAAAACCTGACTAAATATTATTTCAAAGAAGATGTACAGATGGCCCTCAGGCACATGAAAAGATACTCAACATTGTTATTCATTAGAGAAATGCAAGTCAAAACCACACTTAACACCCATCAGAATAGATATCATCAAAGAGACCACAAATAACAAACACTGGTGAGGATGTGGAGAAAGGAAAACTCTAGTACACTGTTGAAGGGAATGGAAATCGGTGCAGCCACTTATGGAAAACAGTATGGAGTGCCTCAAAAACCTAAAAAAGAACTACCATGTGATGTAGCAATTATACATCTGAGTATACACCCAAAGAAAATGAAAATACTAATACATTAACAGGTGAGTGGTTAAAGGTGTTTTATAAACACACACACACACACACACACACACACACACACACACACACACTGGTATAACAGTCAGGTGGTTCAGTGGCAAAGAATCCAAGGAGACATGGGTTTGTTCCCTGGGTCATGCAGATCCCATGAATAAGGAAATGACAGCCCACTCCAGTAATCTTGCCTGGGAAATCTCATGGACAGAGGAGACTGATGGGCTTAGCCCATTGGGTCACAAGGGGTCAGACAGAATTGAGCAGGCACACACACAAAAATGAATTAAATTTTCCATTTACAACAACATGAATAGACCAGAAGGTCTTATGCTTAGTGAAATAAGGCAAAGACAAATACTGTATACCATCACTTATTTGTGGTACCTAAAATATATAAAAAATTAATGAATGGAACCAAACAGAAATGAACTCAGATATACAGAGAAGAAACTAGTGGTTACCAGTGGGGAGAGAAAAAGAGGGTGGAATGAGATATGGTAAGGTTTCAGAATTTAGAATCTATGTAAACATTGACTCACTATGATGCATTTGCAATACTAATACTGTAAATCAACTGGATTTGATAGAAAAGTTAAATTTAAAAGGATACATATTTTATCATGTTGATATGTGGCAGAAAACAACACAATTCTGTAAAGCAATTATCCTTCAATTAAAAAATAAACAAATTCTTAAAAATGATGAAAAAAAGGATATATATTTTATAATTGAGGTGCTAATTATGTGCACAATAGCAATCATGTTACAATATACAAGTATATCACCAGCTTGTATATGTTAAACTGTGTTATATATCAAATACATTTTAATTTAAACAATCAGCTGAAACATACATTTTTGTTGTTTTGCTATCATTTTTATTGGAGCATTCTTTTTGTGCTCCTTGTGCTGCACTTCACTTCAATCTGGTCATTGCTACATGGAAATAGTTAAATGTACTAATTTCCATATAAAACAATATTTCCAATAAATGCTGCCATGTCTCTAGGCATGTTATCTATAAAACTCATCACTGGCTCCCAAAGTCTCTACAGCTGGAGACTGAGTTTAAACTCTAACTCCACAGCAGACCACTCTTTATTCTGTGAGGTCACTAACTTGTCTTTCATTAAGGACTATCCCAATGCTAATCCATGTTCACGCAAACCTTTCTCTATAGTTCATGTCGATTTAGTTTCAGTGAGACATCTGTTGTAGATTGAAAATTACACATTTGAATAGTAAATAATATGAAGGTGGTTTCAAGACGTGATTATTATTGTATAAATTCTGAACCCCTTTTCTGAAAATATTAGAAAATCTTCAAGCACACAATTCTTTACAAGATAACTATATGTCATGACAATTCTGTTACAACTGTTTATTCGGGATAAGATGCTCAGCATGTCCTTTTTAGTATTCTCTTGAGATTCAAAATTTTAGTTATGTCTCTGAGGTGAATAAACAGTCACTTGTACATTGTGGAAAAATAGCCAAGTCACAGATTTCTCATAATAGTAAAGGATTCTGTATTTCTCATCCAGTCAAAGTAAAGCCTGCATACACTGGAATCACAGCTCATGAGCAGAAAGGGGCTGACAGCTGGGAAGCATGCTGCTATGATTACAGTCATGTTCACAAGGAACCGGCTGGGCTGATCAAAAAGAGCCAGAAGAATTTGAAAGATGGAGGAAAGAGTAGAAAAGTAGAAAAAGGTGCTCCCCGGGAGAAGGATGGTTTTAGTAGCTCTGGACACAGGGGAAGATCTGGAGGAGGCGTTGGTTCTACAAATCTGCTGGACCTGCTGCTTATGTCTGTACAGGATGAGAACCACGGAGCCGCCGGCCCAGAGTGTGAGCCCCAAACTTAAAACATCAGGGAACAACAGCAATGCTGCATACAAGGCGTCTCTGGTTTTTCTATTCTTCTGGTCAGTAAGAATAGTAGAACAGCAACCATAATCTCTTTCCTCTGTGATGTTATTGTCACTGCATTTGCCAGTTATATAGATAGGAAAAATGACATTTACCAGCATTTGCAGGATCCAACACAGGAAGATAGAGGGAACGGTGTACTTAGAAGCTGTTACTTTCAGCGCTGCCCACCTGGAGTTCCAGGGACTGATTGTGATCACCTGAAAGACACTCGAGAGGCAGATGCTACCGATGGGCACTCCCCTCCCCACTCTGTGCAGAAAGAAGAGAAGTTTGCAGCCAAAATCACTGTGGATCTGCTTCCACCCAAACATTGCCACTGAGTGTGGAACCCCTTTAGAGAGGAGGACCAAGGGGTTGGCCACAATCAGGTGCTTAAGGATCAAGTCTGTGGACCTTAACCTGTAACCCATGAAGTGAAGGATGATATAACTGCAAAGGAGTGAGAAATTCCCCAGGAGTCCAACCACAGTCCGTGTTAAGATGATCGTGCCTATTACGAAAAAGATGACGGCCATCCTCTCAGTTCACAGTCACTGGTATTGTGAGTTAGAATGTCTGCATGGGAATATTAGGCGTGGGCTACATGCATTGTGTCAACTGAAATCCAATATTCTCCACTTAGCAATAGTTCCCACTTGGAAATATTTGCTTCTTGTGTTTCTGTTAGCAGCAGCCTTTAAAGGGTTCCATATATAACATTTAAGGAGAACTAATATGTTAAATTAATCACTGAAGATACTTATGTGATCACATCTTCATGCTTCACAAATTTATTAGGCAGGAACTGAAGGGACTTTAGTTATACAGAGGAGTGTAACCTACCCCCAAATACCCCCAGACAGGTAAAGTATTTGCCAAACCTGCTTCTTAGTGCAGAGTGAGGACTGAATCCCATTGGGCTGCTCAAGGCAGTGGTTTAAGGAACCCCCCAGGTGCATAAATGATTAAGACTCTGCCTTCCATCGCAGAGGGTCCAGGTTAAATCCCTGGTCCAGGATCTAAGATCTCATGAACTTTGATGCACAGCCAAAACAAAAAAAGAGAGTGCACTGATCACCAGCCATGTCAAACAGCTAGTTAGTTGCAGGCATATAATAAACCAGATCTATATTTGATTATAATTTCACAACATTTCTGTTTGTAGACCTGTGGTATTTTTAAATTTTCAATTAACATGATTCCATTAATGTGTAAAGCTTTATTCCATGGAACCACATATTATGAATAAAATCTAAGCATCTTAACACATGAACATCACTGCTGGCAGTAGAATACAGCAGGAGCCTGCCTCAGGACAAGGCAATGTCATGAATGAGAATGATCCACTCTGAGGATGGCAACAGAAAGACTCTTTTGTTCCCGTGACAGAAACACAACTAAAATAGCGTCTATTATAGAAATGTTTGAATAATCATATGTAGGCAATAAACATTAGGGCATAAAACACTAGCATGTGATAAAACAGTTTAAGACAAAACAAAATTATTATTGTCCAATGATACACTGAATCAGTATGTTATTGTCTGAGCCCAGTGAATATATTAGCAATAAATTAATATTTGCAGTTGACATTAACATACAAGACACAGGCAAAATTTGGCACTTGCAAAGCATGGATTCTCGTGTCTCTCATAAACTGATGTATTAGATTTGCTAGAATGTCAACAAATTGGTGTTGGTGTCAGTTTCTGAAGTGATCACTTACCCAGAATCTTGATCTGCCTTTCTCTCACAGACTCTGCTGCTCAGAAGAAAGTACAACGAACATACCTTCCAGCTGCCAGGACAAGGGCTCAGTGGGATGGTCATTATACCCAGTATGTGTGTGGGAGGGAGGCAGCCAGATCCTGATAAATGGGTTTGAGACGCTGTCCTCCCCTCCCCTCCCATCAAAACTGCATTACCATTTCACCTGCAGCAGCTATGGGAGTGCAGGCTTGGGAGCTGAGAACATTTCTGGAAACTTTTCTCTCAGTTGTTAATTACTGGAAACAATTACAAGTTTCTAGTTAGCAGCCTTAGGAGACAACTGGCTGTACTTGACAGGTAATTTCTTTTCCATGATCCCTGAAGGGGATGGTCTCACGAGGAAGAAATGCTGAAATCACACACATTAGGGACTGACACAAACCATGTGCGTCCCGCTGGATTCTTCACTTCCCTGAGATGAGTCTCTGCCCTAATACTGGTACTTTCTTCACCTTCAACCATTGAATGAAACCGTCAAAGAAAGTATTGGTAAAGAAATGGAATGAGACAAAACACCTGGGAAATATATTCGAAGAGACAAAAGGAAAAGGAGGAACATCATCAAGAACTCATGATAGGAACCACCGGCACAACTTATATCAATTTAGACTCATTTTCATAATTCAATGCCAATTATTATGGAAATTTTGTAGGAAATATACTTTTTTTTATTGATCCCTGTGAAAAGAATTGGGTGCAGAAGAAATAAATAGAAAAAAGAGTGAGGGTTTGAAAACAGTTATAAATAAAAGCACGTAGATCTGATTGCTCGATTATTTTATCAAGTACTTAATTCAGGAGCATCCTGGAGAGGAAACAATATGCCACTAAAGCTCAGTGCATCAGTGCAAAATTAAAAGAACATCTGAAATGCAAGTAGGAGGCTTCACAAAAAGCAAACACACTGACAACTTGATCATGTACTTCTAGCGTCCAGAACTGTGAAAAACTGGGAAAACTATCTATGTTTAAACCTCCCAGGCTGTTGTATATGAAGGCAAACCTAAATGTAATAGAAACTGTAAGAGTCTGTCTGTTTGATCCTGGGACTTCCAAGGGTGATCCTGCAATTTATGTCAGAGAAAGTGTTGCCTATGTTCTCTTCTAGCAGTTTTATGGTGTCATGTCTTCTATTTAGCTCTTGGAGCCATGTGGAGTTTATTTTTGTGTATGGTGTGAGGGTGTGATTTGACTTCACGGATTTACATGAGGCTGTCCAGCTCCCAGAGAAGAGTTAGAAGAAATAACTTGAGAAAGAATGAAGAGATGGAGCCAAAGTGAAAACAATGCCCAGCTGTGGATGTGACTGGTGATGGAAGTAAAGTATGATGCTGCAAAGAACAATATTGTATAGGAACCTGGAATGTTAGATCCATGAATTGAGGTACACTGGAAGTGGTCAAATAGGAGATGGGAGGAGTGAACATTGACATTTTAGGAATCAGTGAACTAAAATGGGCTGGAACAGGCGAATTTAATTCAGATGACCATTATATGTACTACTATGTGCAAGAATCTCTTAGAAGAAATGGAGTAACCCTCATAGTTAACAAAAGATTCCAAAGCACAGTATTTGGGTGTAATCTCAAAAATGACAGAATGATCTCTGTTTGTCTCCAAGGCAAAGCATTCAATATCACAGTAATCCAGGTCAATGCCCCAACCATCAATGCTGAAGAAGCTCAAGTTGAATGGTTCAATGAAGATCTACAAGACCTTCTAGAACTAACACCAAAAAAGATGTCCTTTTTATCATAGGGGACTGGAATACAAGGGTAGGAAATCAAGAGATACCTGGAGTAACAGGCAACTTTGGCCTTGGAGTACAGAATGAAGCAGGGCAAAGGCTAACAAGAGTTTTGCCAAGAGAACACACTGTTCATAGCAAACACCCTCTTTCAACAACACAAGAGACAACTCTACACCAGATGGACCTCACCAGATGATCAACACCAAAATCAGATTGATTATATTCTTTGCAGCCAAAGATGGAGAGGCTCTATACAGTCAGCAAAAACAAGACCAGGAGCTGACTGTGGTTAAGGTCATGAACCCCTTATTGCCAAATTCAGACTGAAATTGAAGAAAGTAGGGGAAACCACTAACCATTCAGATATGACCTCAATCAAATCTGTTACAATTATACAGTGGAAGTGGCAAACAAGTTCAAGTGATTAGATCTGATAGACAGAGTGCCTGAAGAACTCTGGACAGAGGTTGGTGACATTGTACAGGAGGCTCTGTTCAAGACCACCACCAAGAAGAAGAAATGCAAAAAGACAAATGGTTGTCTAAGGAGGCCTTACAATTAGCTGAGAAAAAAAGGGATGAGAAAGGAAAAGGAGAAAAGCACAGATATACCCATCTGAATGCAGACTTCCAGGGAATATCAAGGAGAGATAAAAAGCCTTCCTCAGCTATCAATGCAAAGAAATAGAGGAAACCAATAGAATGAGAAAGGCTAGATATCTCTTCAAGAAAATTGGAGATACCGAGGGAACATTTCATGCAGAGATGGGCACAGTAAAGGACAGAAATGCTATGGACCTAACAGAAGCAGAAGATGTTAAGAAGAGGTGACAAGAATACACAGAAGACTATACAAAAAATCTCATGACCCAGATAACCACGATGGTGTAATCACTCACACTCACCTAGAGCCAGACATCCTGGAGTCTGAAGTCAAATGGGCCTTAAGAAGCATCAGAACCAAGAAAGCTAGTGGAGGTAATGGAATTCCAGATGAGCTATTGAGAGGGTAACAGGCAGGAAGGCCAGGGGTCTCCAAATGGAGGAAATAGGCTGCAAGTGCCAGACATTTTTGTCTCTCTTAAGAGGTAGGAGGAAACATCCTGGTGATATTTTTTTCCTTCTCTATAAAAATTTAAAAGGCAGTTTCTCTTAAAATGCTGTGTGCCATGATACCTGGTTTCACCTGAAGCTAACTATTCTCAAACCTTGAGTCAACCAATACATTTTCCTTATGGAAATGTTTGTCTCAAGCTATGTTAATGTACCCCAGACTCTGTCTTCAATCCGCAAGTGGCTCAGAACCTACTTGACAAACCAGTATGTTATACTCAGATATTGTTCCCCTAATCTATGTAAATGAAACTATTTGTATGGTAATCTGCCCTTCTACAAGATTCAAGTCAATCATTTTATGGCCTGGGATGAATTATCTGGTGCCAAGATTATCACAAAATGCAGTTTATGGATGAGGGGCCTGGTGCCATTCTGAGTTTTAAGACATTCCTTTCTTTTCACTAAAAGACTGCTAGTGACTATATAACATCCAGCTGAAGACTAGTGGGGGGGGGGGGTACTCTTTCTGCCCCCTTCTGATGCCTGTGTCAGAAGCTTTCTCTATCTCCCTTATACTTTAATAAAACTTATTACACAAAAGCTCTGAGTGATCCAGCCTCATCTCTGGCCCTGGATTGAATTAATCTCCTCTGGAGGCCAAGAATCCTGGGGTCTTATCATTCAGCAACAACCTATCACTATTTCAAGTCCTAAAAGATGACACTGTGAACATGTTGCACTCAATACGCCAGCAAATTTGGAAAACTCAGCAAGGCCACAGGACCGGAAAAGGTCTGTTTTCATTCCAATCACAAAGAAAGACAATGCCAAAGAGTGTTCAAACTACCACACTATTGCACTCATCTCACATGCTAGCAAAGTAATGATCAAAATTCTCCAAGCCAAGCTTCAACAGTATGTGAACCAAGAACTTCCAGATGTACAAGCTGGATTTAGAAAAGGCAGCAGAGCCAGAGATCAAATTACCAACATCCACTGGATCATCAAAAGAGCAAGAGAGTTCTAGAAAAACATCTACTTATGCCTTATTGGTTACAACAAAGCCTTTGTGTCGATTGCAATAAACTGTGGAAAATTATTCAAGAGATAAGAGTACCAGACCACCTGACCTGCCTGCTGTGAAATCTGCATGCAGGTCAAGAACTGTTAGAATGGACATGGAACCATGGACTAGTTCCAAATTGGGAAAGGAGTACGTCAAGGCTGTATATTGTTGCTCTGCTTATTTAACTTATATGCAGAGTACATCATGTGAAATGCCAGGCTGGATGAAGCACAAGCTGGTATCAAGATTGTTAGGAGAAATGTCAGCAACTTCAGATATGCAAATGACACCACCCTTATGTCAGAAAGTGAAGAGTAACTACAGAACCTCTGGATGAATGTGAAAGACGAGAGTGAAAAAACTGGCTTAAAACTCAAGATGTGAAACACAAAGATCATGGCATCTGGTCCCACATGTAAAATAGATGGGGAAACAATGGAAACTGTGACAGAATTTATTTCCTTGGTCTCCAAAATCACTGCAGATGGTCATGCAGCCATGAAATTAAAAAATGCTTGCTCCTTTGAAGACAAGTTATGATCAACTTAGATAGCATATTAAAAAGCAGAGATATTACTTTGCTGACAACAGTCCATCTAGTCAAGGCTATGGTTTTTCCTGTAATGTATGAATGTGAGAGTTGGACCACAAAAAACAGAGCACAGAAGAATTGATGCTTTTGAACTGTGGTGTTGGAGAGGACTCTTGAGAGTCCCTTGAAGTGCACAGAGATCAGACCAGTCAGTCCTAATGGAAATCAGTCCTGAATATTCACTGGAAGGCCTGATGCTGAAGCTGAAGCACCAATACTTTGGACACTTGATGAAGAATGGACTCATTGGAAAAGACCCTGATGCTGCGAAGGATTGAAGGCAGAAGGAGATGACAGGATGAGATGCTTGGATGGCATCACCGACTTGATGGACATGAGCTTGAGCAAGCTCTGGCAGTTGGTGCTGGACAGGAAAGCCTGGCATGCTGCAGTCCATGGGCCCACAAAGAGTTGGATGTGACTGAGCAACTGAACTGAACTAATTACATTGGGCCCACTGATACTGGGGAAAATTCCCTATCTTAAATAAACTCACCAGTAAAATCAAGGGACCCGAAAAATGCACTTGCCATGTAGTATAACATGACTACCCAGATGATGTCACATACATGGGAGGAAAACTGTTTATTATTTATATCATTATCAATATATTTTCAACACTATGAGCAATCTTTACCTCCCATGATGGTTTCTTACGAGGAACAAGCTAGTATAAGGGGATATGCCTTCACAAATTTTAGTGGTCTTATCTTTTGTCTGATTCCTTGTGACCCCATGGATTGCACCGTGGCAGACTCCCCTGTCCATCACCAACTCCTGGAGCTTACTCAAACTGATGTCCATAGAGTCGTGATGCCATCCAACCATCTCAACCTCTGTCGTCCCCTTCTCCTCCTGCCTTCAATCCTTCCCAGCATAATGGTCTTTTCAAATGAGTCAGTTCTTCTCATCATGGGCCAAAATATTGGGGTTTCAGCCAGCATCAGTTCTTCCAATGAATATTCAGGATGGATTTGCTTTAGGATAAACTGGTTGGATCTCCTTGCAGTCTAAGGAAGTCTCAAGAGTTTTCTTCAACACCACAGCTCAAAAGCATCAATTCTTCAGTGCTCAGCTTTCTTTACATTCAAATTTCACATCCATACATGACTACTAGAAAAAGCATAGCCTTGACTAGACAGACCTTTGTTGGCAATGTGATGTCTCTGCTTTTTAATATGCTGTCTAGGTTGGTCATAACTTTATTTCCAAGGAGCAAGCGTCTCTTAATTTCATGGCTGCAGTGATATTGGAGTCCCCCAAAATAAAGTCTCTCACTGTTTCCATAAGTTATGATGAACTAGTCAGCATATTAAAAAGCAGAGACATTACTTTGCCAACAAAGGTCCATCTTGTCAAGGCTATGGTTTTTCCAGTAGTCATATATTTATGTGAGAGTTGGACTATAATGAAAGCTGAGCACAGAAGAATTGATTCTTTTGAACTGTGGTGTTAGAGAAGACTCTTGAGAGTCCCATGGCCTGCACAGAGATCCAACCAGTCCATCCTAAAGGAAATCAGTCCTGAATATTCATTGGAAGGACTGATGTTCAACCTGAAACTCCAATATTATGGCCACCTGATGTGAAGAGCTGACTCATTGGAAAAGACCCTGATGCTGGGAAAGACTGAAGGTGGGAGGAGAAGGGGATGACAGAGGATGAGACGTTGGATGGATGGCATCACCGACTCACTGGACATGAGTTTGGGTAAACTCTGGGAGTTGGTGATGGACAGGGAGGCCTGGTATACTGCAGTTCATAGGGTCGCAAAGAGTCAGACACGAGTGAGTGACTGAATTGAACTAAACTGAATCAAAAACCTCCCAGAAAACAATGTGCAGGACCTGAGGGTATTACATGTGATCCTATTAAACATTTTAAAAAATAACATCTATCCTTCTTAAACTATTCCCAAAAATTGAAGAGGAGGGAAACACTCTTAAATTTATTATATCAGACTATCTCTACACTGATATCAGTACTATAATGAGACATTACAGAAAAATACAGATCACTTTCTTAATGAATATGGTTGAGAAAATTTTCAAGAAAATATTAGCAGACAGAATTCAACAATCTATAAAGGTTATCATAAATGATTATCATGTAGCATTTTTCCAGAGATGCAAGGATGGTTAAAAATCCACAAATCAGTCCACTTGATACACCACATTAAAAAAAGGAAGAGAAGCACAAGATTGTGTCAGTAGATGTAGAAAAAGCATCGAAAAAGTCTAACATCCATTCATGGTACATACTCTCAGAAAAATGGGCATAGAGAAAATACATCTCAACATAATAAAGGCCATTTATGACAAATCCACAGAGGTGGATATCTGAAAGCTCTTTCCTCTAAAATCAGGCCCAAGAGAAGGATGCTCACTCTTGCCAGTCTGGTTTAACAGTGTGGAGGTCCTAGCCACAGCATTTGGACAAAAATATAATAAGAGACATCCAACACCTAAGAGAAGAAATAACACTGTCACTACTATAGAGAAATGATACTTTATATAGAAAACCCTAATATCTCCACCAGAAAACTAACTAATGAATTCAGTACACACACACACACACAATGGAATATTTCTCACCTCTTAAGAATAAAGTTTTGCTGCTTCTAACATAGATCGACCTGGATATCATTCTGTTTAGTGAATTAAGACAGACAGAGAAAGACAAATACTGTATATTATCACCTGACATACGCAATCTAAAACTAGTACAAATGGATGAAAATAATGGAGTAGAAAAAGACTCTTGCACATAGAGAATAAACTAGTGTTTACCAGTGGGGAGACAAAGTGGGAAGGGGCAAGACAGAATAAAGATTAAGAAGTACACCCTACTATGTATAAAATAAATAAACTACAAGAACATACCTTACAGCACAGGGAATATAGCCAATAGCTCATAATAGCTTTAAAGAAAGTATAACCTATATACTGAACCACAATGTTGTACCTCTGCCACTACTATAATACTATAAATCAACTATAATTCAATGAAAAACTTAACATAAAAGAAGAGTTCTACATTATGATATGTGGTTGTAATGGCAGTCATATTACAATATTTACATGCAACAAATTACCAAATCTTACACTTTAAATTTACACAATGTTATATGTCAAATATATTTCAGTTTAAAAAATCTGCTGAAATATAGTTTTCTTTCAGTGTGTTTTTATTGTACTTCACTTCAAACTGCTCATTTCTACATGAAAATATTTTAATGTTCTAATCTCCCTGCAGGACTCTTTCTAATAAATACTGCCATCTCTCTTAACAATGTTAACTATAAACTTGTAACTGGCTACCAAACTCTTACCAGATTTTACCTTCGAGTGCTAACCAGGGAATTCTTTACTCTGTGAGAACATTAATTTCTTCAGTTTTATTTCTGATGACTGTACACACTAGACCATTTTCTGGTATACTTTTATGTATAATTACATACCTACTTCATTTCTGGGAAATTCGTTTTGTTAGACTGAAAGTGACACATTTGAACACTTTATAATATGCATATCATTTCAAGACTTGTTGTTTATTGCATAAATCTGAACTCCTTTTCTACAAGAAAATTTCATTGATATATTCATATTTCATGACAATATATTTCAATTGGTCTTTATATTGAAGAAAATGCTTGCCATGTCTGGTATAATACAATCTTGAGATTCAAAATTTAAATTAGGATTCTGAGGGTGAATAAATGAACTGGCAATGGATAATTACAGGAATAAATAAAATTCACACTTTCCTCATAATAGTAGAGAACTTTGCATTTCTAATCCAGGCCAAATAGGGTCTGTGTACACTGGAGTTATGGCTCATGAGCACAAAGGGGCTGACAGTTCGGAAGCAAGCTGCTGTGATTATACTCATGTCCACAAGGAACTGTCTGGGCTGATCAAAAAGAGCCAAAAGAACTTGACAGATGGAGGAAAGAATATAAAAGTAGACAAAGGTGCTCCCGAGGAGAAGGATGGATTTAGTAGCTCTGGACTCAGGGGAGGACCTGGAGGAGGCATCGGTCCTACGAATGTGCTGGACCTGCTGCTTATGTCTGTACAGGATGAGAACCATGGAGCTGCTGGCCCAGAACGTGAGCCCCAAACATAAAACATCAGGGAATAATAGCAATGCTGCATACATGGCGTCATCAGTTTTGTCAGTAACAATAGAAATACAATAGCCAAAATCTCTTTCCTCGGTGATGTTTTTGTCACTCAATTTGCCAGTAATATTGAAAGGAAAAATGACATTTACCAGCATCTGCAGGATCCAACACAGGAAAATAGAGAGAACCACGTACTTGGGAGCTGTTACTTTCAGCGCTGCCCACCTGGAGTTCCAGGGACTGATCATGATCACCTGAAAGACACTCAAGAGGCAGATGCTACTGATGGACACTCCCCTCCCCACTCTGTGCAGAAAGAAGAGAAGTTTGCAGCCAACATCACTGCGGATATGCTTTGACCCAAAGACTGCCATTGTCTGGGGGACCCCTTTAGAGAGGAGGACCAAGGATTTGGCCACAATCAGGTGCTTAAGGATCAAATCTGTGGACCTTAACCTGTAATCCATGAAGTCAAGGATGATATAACTGCAAAGGAGTGAGAAATTCCCCAGAATTCCAACCACGGTCTGTGTTAAGATGATCATGCCTATTATGAAAAAGCTGTTGGCCATCCTTTCAGCTCACAGTCACTGGTACTTGTGAGTTAGAATGTCCTGTGTGGGAATATGAGGCATGGCTTACATGACTCGTGTCAACTGAAATCCAAATTTCTCCATTTAACAATAGTTCCCACTTGGAAATATTTGCTTCTTGTGTTTCTGTTACCAGCAGCCTTTAAAGGGTTCCATGTATAATATTTAAAGAGAACTAATATGTAAAATTAATCACTGAAGATACTCATGTGATCACATCTTCATTCTTCACAAATTTATTAGGCAGGAACTGAAGGGACCTTAGTTATACAGAGGAGTGTTACCTACCCCCAGACAGGTTAAGTATTTGTCAAACCTGCTTCTTAGTGCAGAGTGAGGACTGAATCCCGTTGGGCTACTCAAGACAGTGGTTTGAGGAACCTCCCAGGTGCTTAAATGATTAAGACCCTGCCTTCGACCACAGAGGGTCCAAGTTCAATCCCTGGTCCGTGATCTAAGATCTCATGAACTTTGATGCACGGCCAAAACAAAAAAAGGGAGTGCACTGATAACCAGCCATACCAAACAACTAGTTAGTTGCAGGCATATAATAAACCAGATCTGTACTGGATTTTGATTTCACAGCTTTTCTCTTTGTAGACCTGTGGTATCTTTTAATTTTCAATTAACATGATACCATTTATTTGTAAAGCTTTATTCTATGGAACCACTTATTATGAATAAAATCTTAGCATCTTAACACATGAACATCACTGCTGGCAGTAGAATAAAGCAGGAGCCTGCCTCAGGACAAGGCAATGTCATGAATGAGAATACTTCACTGTGAGGATGGCAACAGAAAGACTCTTTTGTTCCCATGACAGAAACACAACTAAAATAGCGTCTATTATAGAAATGTTTGAATAATCATATGTAGGCAATAAACATTAGGGCAGAAAACACTAGCATGTGATAAAATAGTTTAAGACAAAAAAAAATAATTATTGTCCAATCATACACTGAATCAGTCTGTTATTATCTGAGCCCAGTGAATATATTAGCATTGAATTAATATTTGCAGTTGACATTAACATACAAGACAAAAAGGAACAACTTGGCACTTGCAAAGCATGGATTCTCGTGTCTCTCATAAACTGATGTACTAGATTTGTTAGAATGTCAACAAATTCGTGTTGGTGTCAGTTTCTGATGTGATCACTTACCCAGAATCTTGATCTGCCTTTCTCTCACAGACTCTGCTGCTCAGACGAAAGTACAACGAGCATACCTTCCAGCTGCCAGGACAAGGGCTCAGTGGGATGGTCATTATACCCAGTATGTGTGTGGGAGTGAGGCAGCCAGATCCTGATAAATGGGTTTGAGACACTGTCCTCCCCTCTCCTCCCGTCAAAACTGCAATTATCATTTCACCTGCAGCAGCGATGGGAGTGCAGGCTTGGGAGCTGAGAACATTTCTGGAAACTCTTCTCTCAGTTGCTAATTACTGGAAACAATTACAAGTTTCTAGTTAGCAGCCTTAGAAGACAACTGGCTGTACTTGACAGGTAATTTCTTTTCCATGATCCCTGAAGGGGATGGTCTCACGAGGAAGAAATGCTGAAATCACACACATTAGGGACTGACACAAACCATGTGCATCCCTCTGGATTCTTCACTTCCCTGAAATGAGTCTCTGCCCTAATACTTGTACTTTCCTCACCTTCAACCATTGAATGGAACCGTCAAAGAAAGTATTTGTAAAGAAATGGAATGAGACAAAATACCTAAGAAGTATATTCGAAGAGACAAAAGGAAAAGGAGGAACATCATAAGAACTCATGATAGGAACCACCGGCACAACTTATATCAATTTAGACTCATTTTCATAATTCAATGCCAATTATTTCTGGAAATTTTGTAGGTAATAAATTTTACTATTATTGAACCCACTGATAGGAATCGGGTCCAGCACAAATAAATAGAAAAAAGATTGAGGGTTTCAAAATAGCTATAGTATAAAAGCACTTAGAACTGATATCTCGATTATTTTATCAAGTACTTAATTCAGGAGAATCCTGGAGAGGAAACAATATGTCACTAAAACCCAGTGCATCAGTGCAAAATTAAAAGAAAATCTGAAATGAAGTAGGAGGCTTCACAAAAAGCAAACACTCTGACATCTTGATCATGTACTTCTAGCCTCCAGAACTGTGAAAAACTGGGAAAACTATGTTTAAACCTCCCAGGCTGTTGTGTTTTATGAAGGCAAACCTAAATGTAATACAAGCTGTAAGAATCTGTCTGTTTGATCCTGAGACTTCCAAGGGTGATCCTGCAATTTATGATGGAGAAAGTGTTGCCTATGTTCTCTTCTAGCAGTTTTATGGTGTCATATCTTTGTTTAACTCTTGGAGCCGTGTTGAGTTTATTTTTGTGCATGGTGAGAGGGTGTGATTAGACTTCACGGATTTACATGAGGCTCTCCAGCTCCCAGAGAAGAGTGGAGAAACAACTCGAGAACGGACGAGGAGAAGGTGCCAAAGTAAACAACACGCAGTTGTGGATGTGAATGGTGATGGAAGTAAAGTCTGATGCAAAGAACAATATTGCATAGGAACATGGAATGTTAGATCCATGAACCAAGGGACATTGGAAGTGGTCAAATAGGAGATGGGGGGAGTGAACATTGACATTTTAGGAATCAGTGAACTAAAATGGGCTGGAACAGGCGAATTTAATTCAGATGACCATTATATGTACTACTATGTACAAGAATCCCTTAGAAGAAATGGAGTAACCCTCATAGTTAACAAAAGCTTCCAAAGTCCACTATTTGGCTGTAATCTCAAACGTGACAGAATGATCTCTGTTCATTTCCGAGGCAAAGCATTCAATATCACAGTAATCCAGGGTGATTCCCCAAGCATCAATGCTGAAGAAGCTCAAGTTGAATGGTTTGATGAAGACCTACAAGACCTTCTAGAACTAACACCAACAAAGATGTCCTTTTTATCATAGGGGACTGGAATACAAAAGTAGGAAGTCAAGAGATACTGGAGTAGCAGGCAAGTTTGGCCTGGAGTACTAAATGAAGCAGGGCAAAGGCTAACGGAGATTTGCCAAGACAACACACTGGTCATAGCAAACACCCTCTTTCAACAACACAAGAGACAACACTACACCAGATGGACATCACCTAATGGTGAACAACAAAATCAGATTGATTATATTCTTTGCAGCCAAAGATGGGGAGGCTCTATACAGTCAGCAAAAACAATATCAGGAGCTGACTGTGGCTCAGATCATGAACTCCTTATTGCCAAATTCAGACTGAAATTGAAGATAGTAGGGAAAGCCACTAACCATTCAGGTATGACCTCAACCAAATCCGTTACAATTATACAGTGGAAGTGGCCAATAGTTTCAAGTGATTAGATCTGATAGACAGAGTGCCTGAAGAACTGTGGACAGATGTTGGTGACATTGTACAGGAGACAGTGTTCAAGACCATGCCCAAGGAAATGAAATGTAAAAGGTCAAAATGGTTGTGTAAAGAGACCTTACAATTAGCTGAGAAAAAAAGAGATGATAAAGGAAAAGAAGAAAAGGACAGATATACTCACCTGAATGCAACATCCAAGGAATAAAAAGGAGAGATAAGAAAGCCATCCTCAGCGATCATTCCAAAGAAATAGAGGAAACCAATAGAATGAAAAAGGCTAGATATCCCTTCAAGAATATTGGAGATACTGAGGGAACATTTCATGCAGAGATGGGCACACTAAAGGACAGAAATGCTATAGACCTAACTGAAGCAAAAGATATTAAGATGAGGTGGCAAGAATACACAGAAGACTATACAAAAAAATCTCCTCACCCAGATAAACACGATGGTGTGATCACTCACACTCACCTAGATTGAGACTGAAGTCAAACGGGCCTTAGGAAACATCATGATGAACTAAACTAGTGGAAGTAATGGAATTCCAGATCAGCTATTTCAAGTCCTAATAGATGACTCTGTGAACGTGCTGAACTCAATAAGCCAGAAAATTTGGAAAACTCAGCAGTGGCCACAGGACTGGAAAAGTTCTGAATTCATTCCAATCCTAAAGAAAGGCAATGCCAAAGAGTGTTAAGACTACCACACAATTGCACTCATCTCACATGCTAGCAAAGTAATGATCAGAATTCACCAAGCCAAGCTTCAACAGTATGTGAACCAAGAACTTCCAGATGTACAAGCTGGATTTAGAAAAGGCTGAGGGGCTAGATAGCAAATTACCAACTTCCACTGGATCATCGAAAAAGCAAGATAGTTCTAGAAAACATCTACTTCTGCCTTTTTGGCTACAACAAAGCCTTTGACTGTGTGGATCACAATAAACTGTGCAAAATTATTCAAGAGATAAGAGTACCAGATCACCTGACCTGCCTCTTGTGAAATCTGCATGCAGGTCAAGAAGCAACTGTTAGAATGGACATGGAAGCATGGACTGGTTCCAAATTGGGAAAGGAGTATGTCAAGGCTGTATAATGTCACCCTGCTTGTTTAACTTATATGCAGAGTACATCATGCGAAATGCCAGGCTGGATGAAGCACAAGCTGGTATCAAGATTGTCAGGAGAAATGTCAGTAACTTGAGATATGCAGATGACATCACCCTTATGGCAGAAAGTGAAGAATAACTACAGAACCTCTGGATGAATGTGAAAGACGAGAGTGAAAACCTGGCTTAAAACTCAAGATTTGAAAACAAAGATCATGTCATGTGGTCCCATGGTTTCATGTAAAATAGATGGGGAAACAATGGAAACAGTGACAGAATTTATTTCCTTGGGTTCCAAAATCACTGCAGATGGTCATGCAGCCATGAAATTAAAAGATGCTTGCTCCTTTGAAGAAAAGTTATGATCAACTTAGATAGCATATTAACAAGCAGAGACATTACTTGTTGACAAAGGTCCACCTAGTCAAAGCTATGGTTTTTCCTGTAGTGGTGGATGGATGTGAGAGTTGGACCACAAAAATGCAGAGCACAGAAGAATTAATGCTTTTGAACTGTGGTGTTGGAGCAGACTGTTGAGAATTCCTTGAACTGCATGGAGGTCAGACGAGTCAGTCCTAATGGAAATCAGTCCTGAATATTCACTGGAAGGCCTGATGCTGAAGCTGAAGCACCAATACTTTGGCCACCTGATGCAAAGAATACACTCATTGGAAAAGACCCTGATGCTGCGGAGGATTGAAGGCAGGAGAAGGGGACGACAGGATGAGATGCATGGATGGCATCACTGACTTGATGGACATGAGTTGAGCAAGCTACGGCAGTTGGTGCTGGACAGGGAAGCCTGGCATGCTGCAGTCTGTGGGCCCACAAGGAGTTGTACGTCACTGAGCAACTGAACTGAACTAATTACATTGGGACCACAGATAATTGGGAGAAATTCTCTGTCTCGAATCAACTCATTAGTAAAATTAATTGACTTGAAAAATCCACTTGCCATGTAGTATAACACGACTACCCAGATGATGTCACATACATGGGAGGAAAACTGTTTATTATTTATATAATTATCAATATGTTTTCAACCCTATGAGCAATCTTTATGTCCTGTGATGGTTTCTTACGAGGAACAACCTAGTATAAGGGGATATGCCTTCAGAAATCTTAGTGGTCTTATCTTTTGTCTGATTCCTTGCGACCCCATGGATTGCACCATGGCAGAGTTCCCTGCCCATCACCAACTCCTGGAGCTTACTCAAACTGATGTCCATAGAGTTGGTGATGCCATCCAACCATCTCAACCTCTGTCGTCCCCTTCTCCTCCTGCCTTCAATCCTTCCCAGCATAATGGTCTTTTCAAATGAGTCGGTTCTTCTCATCATGGGCCATATATTGGGGTTTCAGCCAGCATCAGTTCTTCCCATGAATATTCAGGATGGATTTGCTTTAGGATAAACTGGTTGGATCTCCTTGCAGTCTAAGGGAGTCTCAAGAGTTTTCTTCAACACCACAGCTCAAAAGCATCAATTCTTCAGGGCTCAGCTTTTTTTACAGTCAAACTCTCACATCCATACATGACTACTAGAAAAAGCATAGCCTTCACTCTACAGAACTTTGTTGGCAAAGTAATGTCCCCGCATTTAAATATGCTGTCTAGGTTGGTCATAACTTTATTTCCAAGGAGCAAGCGTCTCTTAATTTCATGGCTGCAATCACCAACTTCAGTGATTTTGGAGCCCTCCAAAATAAAGTCTCTCACTGTTTCCAAAATTACCCCATCTCTTTGACATGAAGTGATGGGACCGGATGCCATGATCTTCGTTTTCTAAATGTTGAGTTTTAAGCCAACTTTTTCACTCTCCTCTTTCACTTTCATCAAGAGGCTCTTTAGTTCTTCTCTGCTTTCTGCCATAAGGGTGGTGTCATCTGCATCTCTGAGGTTATTGACATTTCTCCCTGCAACCTTGATTCCAGCTTGGGCTTCATCCAGGCCGGCATTTCACATGATGTAGTCTGCATTTAAGTTAAATAAGCAGGGTGACAATAAACAACCTTGACACACTCCTTTCTCGATTTGGAACCAGTCTGTTGTTCCATGTCCAGTTCTCACTGTTTCTTCTTGACCTGCATACAGATTTCTCAGGAGACAGGTCAGGTGGTCTGGTATTCCCATTCTTTAAGAATTTTCCACAGTTGATTGTGATCCACACAGTCAAAGATTTTGGCATAGTCAATAAAGCAGAAGTAGATGTTTCTGGAACGCTCTTGCTTTCTTGATGATCCAATGGATGTTGACAATTTGATCTCTGATTCCTCTGCCTTTTCTAATTGCAGCTTGAACATCTGGAAGTTCACCATTCACATACTGTTGAATTGGTTACAGTAACGCTCAAAGGGTTTAAACATGTGTATATCTGCATTTAAAATGGTATTTTTCAGGAATACCGGAACACATAAATGTGTTTTCGTCATATCAGTAGAGAGGCATAGAATTTCTTTGAGTTATAGGAAATATTGAATAACACAGCATACTTTGAACATGATGAGCTGACATCACTCCCAAACACCTGCATCACTAGACACCTATAAACAGCCTGTCCTTCCTGACCCTGTGAGTTCACATCCTATGGCTGATATTGTGAAGGAAGAGGGAGAATGCTGTTGAGTGTTGTTTCCTCAAAATTTTATCTTTCCTCCTTTACTTTTAAAATGATTTTGAGGGTATTTTAAATAAGCAAGGTATTTTTCCCCTGAGCTGAAATTAGAAAGTAACCCTGACTGATTAAATACTATGTCGTGTATGTGTACAATGGAAAACAACTCAGCCATGAAAAGAATGAAATAATGCCTTTTGCAGCAACATGGATAGAGTTCAAGATGATCATACTAAGGGGAGTAAGCCAGAAAGAGAATGACAAATACCATGTTATATCATTTTTGTATGGAAACTAAAATACTGGGGTTTCCCAGGTGGTACTAGTGGTAAAGAACCCTCCTGCCAATGAAGGAGACATAAAGAGACGTGGGTTCCATCCAAGTCTGATCCACTACTTGGGTCAGGAAGATTCCCTGAGTAGTGCATGGCAACCCACTCCAGTACTCTTTCCTGGAGAATCCTCATGGACAGAGAAATCTGGTAGGCTGCAGTCTGAAGGGTTGAACATGACTGAAGCAACTCAGCGAGCAAAAACATGAAACACATGAACTTATCTATGAAAAAAAACAGACTCACAGACATAGAAAACCGAACGGTGGCTTGCAAGGGATCAGGTGGGGGAAGGATGCATTGGAAGTTTGAGATTAGTAGATGAAAACTATTAAACACAGAATGTATCAAGAACAATGTCCTACTGCATAGCACATGGAACTATAGTTACTATCTTGTGATAAGCCATGGTGGGAAAGAATATGGAAAAGAACATCACTAAATCACGTTGCAGTACAGGAGACATTGACACCATACTGTAAATCAACACTATATATCAGTAAAATAAATTTTAAAAAACTGAATGTGTCAGATATGAAGTGACGTGAAAGTCGCCCAGTCATAGCCAACTCCTTGAGACCCCATGGAGTGTAGACTGCCAGGCTCTTCTCTCCGTGGAATTCTCCAGGCCAGAATACCGGATTGGGTAGGCGTTCCCTTCTCCAGAGGATCTCCCCAACCCAGGGATTGAATCCAGGTCTCCTGCATTGCAGGCAGATTCATTACCATCTGAGTCACCAGGGAAGCCCAACAATCCTCGAGTGGGTAGCCTATCTATTCTTCAGTTGGTCTTGCTGACCCAGGAATTATACTGGGGTTTCCTGCATTGTAGGTGGACTCTTTACCTGCTGAGCTACCAGGGAAGCTATGATTAGATGACAAATTGTGGAACTCATGAATAAGTCCTCTGCCACGTCCTTCATTTCCAGCTCCTCCTTCCTACAAGTAGATGTTACCAAGCTGAATTTGGGCCCATAGGAGTCTTTCAGTGTATTATTGCATGCAATTTTCTAATATTATGTGAGGGTTCTTGCATCTATGTTTATGAGAGATTCTGGCCTGTAATTTTCTTTATATATATTGCCATTTTGTGCTTTTGGTATCAGAGTGGTGTTGGCCTCATGAAATGAGATAAGAAGCATTCTCTACTCTTCAGGGGTTATTTTGGCAGTGTTTGGGAAGCATAGGTATTAACTCTTTGAATGTTTGGTAGAATTCACCTGTGAAGCCATCTGGTCCTGAACTTTTGTTTGGGGCAGTTTTCTATTACTATTTCAAGCACTGGACGAGTGAGCAGTCTAGTCACGTTTTCTACTTCATGATTCAGTCTTGGAAGGTTGTATTATTCGAAAAATTGGTCCATTTCTTCTGGTCTGTCCAAGTTTGTTGGCATAGATAGATGTCCACAATATTGTTATAATTCTTTGTATTGATGTGTAATTATTGCTCTTTTTCTTCTTGTTTCATAATTTATTGATCAGAGCCTTCTCTCTCTCTCTCTCTCTTCTTAAAGTGAGTCTAATTAAAGGTTTCTCAATGTTGTTTCCCTTTTCAAAGAACCAGTTTTTAGTTTGATCTTTAAAAAAAATGCTAATGCTAAGTCGCTTCAGTCATGTCTGACTCTGTGCGACCCCATGGATAGCAGCCCACCAGGCTCCTCCATCCACAGGATTCTCCAGGCAAGAATACTGGAGTGGGTTGCCATTTCTTTACCCAAAATATTTTTTTCAAGTAGTTTTAAAAAATATTTTTAAAATATTTATTTAATCATCTGGGTACCCTATGTCTTAGTTGTGGCAATCGGTATCTTTAGTTCCAGCATGTGAAGTCTTAGTTGTCTCATGTACTATCCAGATCCTGGACCATGGATCAAACCCAGGGCCCCTGCATTGGGAGCTTGGAGTCTTAACTACTGCAACACCAGGGAAGTCCCTGATTGATCTTTTCTACTGTCTTTTTAGTCTCTGCTTTATTTATTTCCACACTGATTTTATCATTTCCTTCATTCCTGACTCTGGGCTTTGTTTGTTCCTCTTCTTCTAGTTTATTTAGGTGTATGGCTAGAATGTTATTCGAGATTTTCCTTCTATCCTTAGGTGGGCCCGTTCTGCTGTAAACTCCCCTCTCACTTTTCTAGTTCTCGACTCAAAGATGGCTTCTTCATTTTGTACAATTGTGAGTGGAATACAGGTTATAAGTGATTTCTACTTAAATTTGTTGAGATTTGTTTTGTGTTCCAATATATGACCTATCTGTGAGCATTCGAGCCAGGAGCTGAACCCATGACTGACAACTCAGAGAAATGGATACCCTGGTGAGTGAGAGGTTTGAGCCACAGATTGGTACCCCAGTCCTAGGGTCCTGTGTGTTTGATACAAACCACATTGTCTGGTGGGAGAAGTGCTGGGATGAGAAGAAGGGCTATAGGAAGGTAGGACTATGCTCATGAGGAGCACACATTGCCTAGCCCATGAGGCAGGGAAGACAGAGTTCTACTCAAAGAGCTGTTGTTTTCCCACAACCCACTCACCACACAGCCCAGACCCAGTGGAATGAAAACACCAGTCTTCCTCCCTCCAGAGCACTGTATCTGCAAAAGCCACTATGTGGGAAGAGTTGATGGAGGGACACAGAGGTAACCAACAGCCAGGGCAGAGCCTGGGTGGAGCAGTGGCAGCCACTGTTGCTGTTGAATCAAGAAACCCCCCAGAAGCAGCCCGGAGATCATATGACAGCTCGTTCACTACAGCTCATTCCCTGATATCACATGCAAAGAACTGCCTACCCTGAGGACCAGTTTCACAACAGTGCAGGAGTGACAGAGGATGGGGAAAGTTTAGAGAGACAGGGGACTCCTGCCCAGACAAGACAGACAGGTGTGCTCTCGTGGCTACAGAGTTTCCTAGGACTGCCTACCACCTTCTGATGTGCCCCAGCCTGAACACAGCGAATGCTTCTGCCCAACTCAGTCCATGTCATATCCCTGCACTGGATCTAGAGCACCTACAACCAGAGAGAAAACTTCACCTAAGGACACAGAGCAACCTGGTTCTGGGACAGAGGTGTTCGGTAACAGCTCACTTCTCAACCAACGCTTAGGATCAGGTGAGCTTCTGTAAAGAGCAAGCTGTAAACAATTATAAATATATATGCACCCAACATAGGAGCACCGCAATATGTACGGCAAATACTAACGAGTATGAAAGAGGAAATTAATAGTAACACAATAATAGTGGGAGACTTTAATACCCCACTCACAACTATGGATAGATCAACTAAACAGAAAATTAACAAGGAAACACAAACTTTAAATGACACAATGGACCAGCTAGACCTAATTGATATCTATAGGACATTTCACCCCAAAACAAGCAACTTCACCTTTTTCTCAAGTGCACACGGAACCTTCTCCAGAATAGATCACATCCTGGGCCATAAATCTAGTCTTGGAAAATTCAAAAAAATTGAAATCATTCCAGTCATCTTTTCTGACCACAGTGCAGTAAGATTAGATCTCAATTACAGGAAAAAAATTGTTAAAAATTCAAACACCTGGAGGCTAAATAACACGCTTCTGAATAACCAACAAATCATAGAAGAAATCAAAAAAGAAATCAAAATATGTATAGAAATGAATGAAAATGAAAACACAACAACCCAAAACCTATGGGACACTGTAAAAGCAGTGCTAAGGGGAAGGTTCATAGCATTACAGGCTTACATCAAGAAACAAGAAAAAAGCCAAATAAATAACCTAACTCTACACCTAAAGCAATTAGAGAAGGAAGAAATGAAGAACCCCAGGGTTAGCAGAAGGAAAGAAATCTTAAAAATTAAGGCAGAAATAAATGCAAAGAAACTAAAGAGACCATAGCAAAAATCAACAAAGCTAAAAGCTGGTTTTTTGAAAAAATAAACAAAATTGACAAACCATTAGCAAGACTCATTAAGAAACAAAGAGAGAAGAACCAAATTAACAAAATTAGAAATGAAAATGGAGAGATCACAACAGACAACACTGAAATACAAAGGATCATAAGAGACTACTACCAGCAGCTCTATGCCAATAAAATGGACAACTTGGATGAAATGGACAAATTCTTAGAAAAGTATAACTTTCCAAAAACTGAACCAGGAAGAAATAGAAGATCTTAACAGACCCATCACAGGCAAGGAAATCGAAACTGTAATCAAAAATCTTCCAGCAAACAAAAGCCCAGGACCAGATGGCTTCACAGCTGAATTCTACCAAAAATTTAGAGAAGAGCTAACACCTATCTTACTCAAACTCTTCCAGAAAATTGCAGAAGAAGGTAAACTTCCAAACTCATTCTATGAGGCCACCATCACCCTAATTCCAAAACCAGACAAAGATGCCACAAAAAAAGAAAACTACAGGCCAATATCACTGATGAACATAGATGCAAAAATCCTTAACAAAATTCTAGCAAACAGAATCCAACAACATATTAAAAAAATCATACACCATGACCAAGTGGGCTTTATCCCAGGAATGCAAGGATTCTTTAATATCCGCAAATCAATCAATGTAATACACCACATTAACAAATTGAAAGATAAAAACCATATGATTATCTCAATAGATGCAGAGAAAGCCTTTGACAAAATTCAACACTCATTTATGATTAAAACTCTCCAAAAAGCAGGAATAGAAGGAACATACCTCAACATAATAAAAGCTATATATGACAAACCCACAGCAAGCATCACCCTCAATGGTGAAAAATTGAAAGCATTTCCCCTGAAATCAGGAACAAGACAAGGGTGCCCACTCTCACCACTACTATTCAACATAGTGTTGGAAGTTTTGGCCACAGCAATCAGAGCAGAAAAAGAAGTAAAAGGAATCCAGATAGGAAAAGAAGAAGTGAAACTCTCACTGTTTGCAGATGACATGATCCTCTACATAGAAAACCCTAAAGACTCTACCAGAAAATTACTAGAGCTAATCAATGAATATAGTAAAGTTGCAGGATATAAAATTAACACACAGAAATCCCTTGCATTCCTATATACTAACAATGAAAAAACAGAAAGAGAAATTAAGGAAACAATACCATTCACCATTGCAACAAAAAGAATAAAATACTTAGGAGTATATCTACCTAAAGAAACAAAAGACCTATACATAGAAAACTATAAAACACTGATGAAAGAAATCAAAGAGGACACAAACAGATGGAGAAACATACCGTGTTCATGGATTGGAAGAATCAATATTGTCAAAATGGCTATTCTACCCAAAGCAATCTATAGATTCAATGCAATCCCTATCAAGCTACCAACGGTATTTTTCACAGAACTAGAACAAAGAATTTCACAATTTGTATGGAAATACAAAAAACCTCGAATAGCCAAAGTAATCTTGAGAAAGAAGAATGGAACTGGAGGAATCAACCTGCCTGACTTCAGACTCTACTACAAAGCCACAGTCATCAAGACAGTGTGGTACTGGCACAAAGACAGAAATATAGATCAATGGAACAGAATAGAAAGCCCAGAGATAAATCCACGAACCTATGGACACCTTATCTTTGACAAAGGAGGCAAGGATATACAATGGAAAAAAGACAACCTCTTCAACAAGTGGTGCTGGGAAAACTGGTCAACCACTTGTAAAAGAATGAAACTAGAACACTTTCTAACACCATACACAAAAATAAACTCAAAATGGATTAAAGATCTAAATGTAAGACCAGAAACTATAAAACTCCTAGAGGAGAACATAGGCAAAACACTCTCCGACATAAATCACAGCAAGATCCTCTATGACCCACCTCCCAGAATATTGGAAATAAAAGCAAAACTAAACAAATGGGACCTAATGAAACTTAAAAGCTTTTGCACTACAAAGGAAACTATAAGTAAGGTGAAAAGACAGCCCTCAGATTGGGAGAAAATAATAGCAAATGAAGAAACAGACAAAGGATTAATCTCAAAAATATACAAGCAACTCCTGCAGCTCAATTCCAGAAAAATAAATGACCCAATCAAAAAATGGGCCAAAGAACTAAACAGACATTTCTCCAAAGAAGACATACAGATGGCTAACAAACACATGAAAAGGTGCTCAACATCACTCATTATTAGAGAAATGCAAATCAAAACCACAATGAGGTACCATTACACGCCAGTCAGGATGGCTGCTATCCAAAAGTCTACAAGCAATAAATGCTGGAGAGGGTGTGGAGAAAAGGGAACCCTCTTACACTGTTGGTGGGAATGCAAACTAGTACAGCCGCTATGGAGAAACAGTGTGGAGATTTCTTAAAAAACTGGAAATAGAACTGCCATATGACCCAGCAATCCACTTCTGGGCATACACACTGAGGAAACCAGATCTGAAAGAGACACGTGCACCCCAATGTTCATCGCAGCACTGTTTATAATAGCCAGGACATGGAAGCAACCTAGATGCCCATCAGCAGATGAATGGATAAGGAAGCTGTGGTACATATACACCATGGAATATTACTCAGCCGTCAAAAAGAATTCATTTGAACCAGTCCTAATGAGATGGATGAAACTGGAGCCCCTTATACAGAGTGAAGTAAGCCAGAAAGATAAAGAACATTACAGCATACTAACACATATATATGGAATTTAGAAAGATGGTAACGATAACCCTATATGCAAAACAGAAAAAGAGACACAGAAATACAGAACAGACTTTTGAACTCTGTGGGAGAAGGTGAGGGTGGGATGTTTCAAAAGAACAGCATGTATACTATCTATGGTGAAACAGATCACCAGCCCAGGTGGGATGCATGAGACAAGTGCTCGGGCCTGGTGCACTGGGAAGACCCAGAGGAATCGGGTGGAGAGGGAGGTGGGAGGGGGGATCGGGATGGGGAATACGTGTAAATCTATGGCTGATTCATATCAATGTATGACAAAACCCACTGAAATGTTGTGAAGTAATTAGCCTCCAACTAATAAAAAAATTAAAAAAAAAAAAAAAAAGAGCAAGCTGTAAAGAACAGCTCCATAACAGGGTGGGGGCTGCAAAGACAGGGAACAGTCTTCAACTGAGAAGGACAATGGGAACTTACACTTGAGGCTGCAACAGCACAGCCATTGGCACCTACATAGACGGAGCATCAGACCCCTGTCTGCCCATAGTTCCCAACTGATTCAGAGGTCTTCTTCCTCTGGGGAAATGGACCCACTGTGCAGAGAGGAAAATCACACACTTCAAAGAAAGACATTCACCTTGGGCCGACCCACAGGGTTTCTGTTCCAGCACCTGACTGGATTCAAAACAAAAAACGAGCTCCTTCACTGTGTTTCTGGCAGGAGACTTTTCTCAGATATAAATCTGCAAAGAGACAAACACATAGAGGCTAAACAACACACTACTAATACATGATAGGTTCAAAAGAGAAATCAAGAGGAAATCAGAAATTACCGGAAGACAAATGAGAACAAAAACACAACTTTCCAAAATTGATGGAACACAGTAAACACAGTTCTAAGAAAAAATTTTATATCAATACAGGAGTACTTCAAATGTGTGAGAAAAATCTAAAGAAAAAACCCAAACCCACTTAACTGACCAAATTTCTAGAAACAGTCTTTAAAGACTGAATTAGGAGGAAGTAGACAATCTTGAATGAAAAGAAGCAAAATGGCTGTCTGAGGAGACCTTAGAAATAGCTGTGAAAAGAAGAGATGTGAAAAGCAAAGGAGAAAAGGAAAGATATACCCATCTGGATGCAGGGTTCCAAAGAATAGGCAGGAGAGATAAGAAAAGCTTCCTTAGCAATCAATGCAAAAAGTACAGGAAAACAATAGAATGGGAAAGACTAGAGATCTCTTCAAGAAAATTAGAGATACCAAGGGAACACTTCATGCAAAGATGGGCTCAATAAAGGACAGAAATGGTATGGACCTAACAGAATCAGAAGATATTAAGAAGAGGTGGCAAGAATACACAAAATAACTGTACCAAAGAAATCTTGACGACTGAGATAATCATGACGGTGTGATCACTCACACTCACCTAGAGCCAGACATCCTGGAATGTGGAGTGAAGTGGGCCTTAGGAAGGATAACTATGAACAACGTTAGTGGAGGTGATGGAATTCCAGTTGAGCTGTGTCAACTCCTAAAAGATGATGCTGGGAAAGTGCTGCACTCAATATGTTAGCAAATTCGGAAAATTCAGCAATGGCCACAGGACTGGAAAAGGTCCGTGTTCAAAATAATTTCACTATTTGTATGGAAATACAAAAAACCTCGAATAGCTAAAGTAATCTTGAGAAAGAGAATGGAACTGGAAAAATCAACCTGCCTGACTTCAGATTCTACTACAAAGCCACAGTCATCAAGACAGTATGGTACTGGCACAAAGACAGAAATATAGACCAATGGAACAGAATAGAAATCCCAGAGATAAATCCACGAACCTATGGACACCTTATCTTTGACAAAGGAGGCAGGGATATACAATGGAAAAAAGACAACCTCTTCAACAAGTGGTGCTGGGAAAACTGGTCAACCACTTGCAAAAGAATGAAACTAGAACACTTTCTAACACCATACACAAAAATAAACTCAAAGTGGATTAAAGATCTAAATGTAAAACCAGAAACTATAAAACTCCTAGAGGAGAACATAGGCAAAACACTCTCCGACATGAATCACAGCAGGATCCTCTATGATCCACCTCCCAGAATAGTGGTAATAAAAGCAAAAATAAACAAATGGGACCTAATTAAACTTAAAAGCTTTTGTACAACAAAGGAAACTATAAGTAAGGTGAAAAGACAGCCCTCAGATTGGAAGAAAATAATAGCAAATGAAGCAACAGACAAAGAATTAATCTCAAAAATATACAAGCAACTCCTGCAGCTCAATTCCAGAAAAATAAATGACCCAATCAAAAAATGGGCCAAAGAATTAAACAGACATTTCTCCAAAGAAGACATACAGATGGCTAACAAACACATGAAAAGATGCTCAACATCACTCATTATCAGAGAAATGCAAATCAAAACCACAATGAGGTACCATTACAGGCCAGTCAGGATGGCTGCTCTCCAAAAGTCTACAAGCAATAAATGCTGGAGAGGGTGTGGAGAAAAGGGAATCCTCTTACCCTGTTGGTGGGACTGCAAACTAGTACAGCCACTATGGAAAACAGTGTGGAGATATCTTAAAAAACTGGAAATAGAACTGCCATATGACCCAGCAATACCACTCCTGGGCATACACACTGAGGAAACCAGATCTGAAAGAGACACGTGCACCCCAATGTTCATCACAGCACTGTTTATAATAGCCAGGACATGGAAACAACCTAGATGCCTATCAGCAGACGAATGGATCAGGAAGCTCTGGTACATATACACCATGGAATATTACTCAGCCGTTAAAAAGAATTCATTTGAATCAGTTCTCCTGAGATGGATGAAACTGGAGCCCATTACACAGAGTGAAGTAAGCCAGAAAGATAAAGATCATTACAGGATACTAACACATATATATGGGATTTAGAAAGATGGTAATGATAACCCTATATGCAAAACAGAAAAAGAGACACAGATGTACAGAACAGACTTTTGGACTCTGAGGGAGAAGGTGAGGGTGGGATGTTTCAAGAGAACAGCATGTATATTATCTATAGTGAAACAGATCACCAGTCCAAGTGGGATACATGAGACAAGTGTTCAGCCCTGGTGCACTGGGAAGACCCAGAGGAATCGGGTGGAGAGGGAGGTGGGAGAGGGGATTGGGATGGGGAATACATGTAACTCCATGGCTGATTCATGTCAATGTAAGACAAAACCCACTGCAATGTTGTGAAGTCATTAGCCTCCAACTAACAAAAATAACTGAAAATAAAATAAAAGGTCCGTGTTCATTCCAGCCCCAAAGAAAGGTAAGGCCAAAAAATGCTCAAGCTACTGCACAATTGCACTTATCTCACATGCTAGTAAAGAATGCTCAATATTCTCCAAGTCAGGCTTCAGCAACACATGAACTGTGAACTTCCAGATGTTAAACTGATTTTAGAAAAGGCAGAGGAACCAGTGATCAAATACCAACATCATCTGGATCATCGAAAAAGCAAGAGAGTTCCAGAAACACATCTATTTCTGCCTTATTGACTGTGCCAAAGCCATTGACTGTGTGGATCACAATAAACTGTGGGAAATTCTGAAAGAGATGGGAATACCAGACCACCTGACCTGCCTCTTGAGAAACCTGTATGCAGGTCAGGAAGCAACAGTTAGAACTGCATATGAAACAACAGACTGGTCCCAAATAGGAAAAGGAATACATCAAGGCTGTGTATTGTGACACTGCTTATTTAACTTATATGCAGAGTACATCATGAGAAGGGCTGAACAAGTAGCACAAGCTGAACTCAAGATTGCTGGGAGAAATATCAATAACCTGAGATATGCAGATGGCACCACCTTATGGCAGAACGTGAAGAAGAACTAATGAGCCTCTTGAGGAAAGTGAAAGAAGAGAGTGGAGAAGTCGGCTTCTCCATTCAGAAAACTAAGATCATGGCATCTGGTTCCATCACTACGTGGCAACTAGATGGGGAAACAGTGGAAACAGTGTCAGACTTTATTCTGGGGTCTCCAAAATCACTGCAGATGGTGACTGCAGCCATGAAATTAAAAGACGCTTAGTCCTTGGAAGGAAAGTTATGACCAACCTAGACAGCATATTAAAAAGCAGACACATGACTTTGTCCACAAAGGTCCATCTAGTCAAAGCTATGGTTTTTCCAGTAGTCATATATTTATGTGAGAGTTGGACTATAAAGAAAGCTGAGCACAGAAGAATTGATGATTTTGAACTGTGGTGTTGGAGAAGACTCTTGAGAGTCCCTTGGCCTGCAAGGAGATCCAACCAGTCCATCCTAAAGGAAATCAGTCCTGAATACTCATTGGAAGGACTGATGTTCAACCTGAAACTCCAATACTTTGGCCACCTGTTGTGAAGAGCTGACTCATTGGAAAAGACCCTGATGCTTGGAAAGATTGAAGGCGGGAGGAGGAGGGGACGACAGAAGATGAGATGGTTGGATGGCATCACTGACTCAATGGACATGAGTTTGGGTAAACTCTGGGAGCTGGTGATGGACAGGTGTTTGGATGCTTTAATGGACTGGAACCTGGTGGTCCGGAGTCAATCATAAGGAAGTGAAAGAGCGAAAGTGGTTGATAGTCCCTGGTTTACACTGAGGACCAATAAAGCCCTTGACACAGGGCTTGCATCGCTCATGAAGGCACAGGGTGCCCTCTCGATGGGAACTTGAAAGCCCATGTAGGTGAGTGAGCACGATGGGTCTCTATGCTCCAGAGAAATAGCCGGGGGTGGCGGTGTGGTGGGGAGGGGGTGGGGAGTGAGAGAGAGGAAAGACACGGGAACCTAAGCTCTGATGGAGCAAATGTGCTTTAATGAACTTTTTGTGATTATGTATAGGCTGTTGTACAAGGAATTTCTTTCGACAATGATAAAGATCAGAAAACTAAATGTGCAGCAACCCTTACCAAGGGAACGAGGGATTAACAACAGTCATAAGGTCAGGAGACAATCCATATCTCAAAAAAGAGGATCAAGACTAAGTTTTGTCATAAAGAGAATGTTTACTGATGGAGACCCAACCCTGTCTCCCACAGTGACCCCAGCTCTGGGACCGGCTTGCCTTTCCACTGATAAGGAACAGAGGATTTATGAGAAACAGCACATAGGAATCCTCCCATTAAACATCCCCTGACAATTCTCCCTTATTTATTTATAATATTTGTTAAAAGGGCTCTGACCACTTGAGTTTGTTTAGTTTTAACCATTTTTGCATGAAGGCAACAGTAAATGACAAATATAATTGTCAAGACAATCACCAAAATTATAGTTCCTGACCCGATGCTGTCAGTGATGCTTTGAAACAATCTGTATGGGTCTAGCCCAGAGAATCGATCAGCTAGTTGTTCAGCTAAAGTTTCCAAATGAGTGGAAGAGGGCAGATTTTTAGAAGAGGTTTCAAAGATTTCTTTTTGTAATACTGTACATTCAGAGAGACATTATCATGTATGCTTTGTAAAGGAAATTTGGTTTGTTCCCAGTTGTAGGCAGTATGATTAAATTGAACAGGAGTAACAGAAAATTGAGTAGAATTCCAATCACATTTTAGTATCACCTGTTTTTGTATATCTATCAATTGATCTCCAACCCATTTGATGGCTGTTTTCAGTTCTTGTATTTCATCTTAAATATCCTCATCTATCTGAGCCTGAGTGCCCCAAATAGTATGAGCATCTTTAGTCCAATTTTGGATAAAATTATGTGTTTGAATTGAGGTTTATAATGCAATGCCATTGATGGCAGCAGTGGTGCAAATAGCTATTAATCCCAAATGCTGAGAATCAGCCATCCAATGAATCATTTAGATCACTGGAGCAGTTTAGTAAGTAACCAGGAAGCAAGTCCAGCCATGGGACCTTCTTCCCAGGACCACTGGAGATTTATTGGTAACCACAGACTACGTCGAGATCGAAGAATCAAAAGGGAATCATTTCTTAAGGAAATAGAGGAGTTAAGACAAGTATATAATTTGCAATTTATACAAGTTACGGAACATAAAGTCTTAATGAATTCTAAGTTTCCTATAGCTACAACAAAAGGAAGTGGAACACAGGCTTGTATAACTATGATTGATGATAGCAAAAGAAATAATTACTATGACTCTGATTGGTCCCTGTGAAATGTCCAGTCTAAGTCCCAAGTTCTTCAGTGCTTGCTGCAAGTTTCCAGATGTCCCATTGTTTAGGCCCAATCTGTTTATCAAGGATGATTTGAGGGCGAGAACGTGTCATTTCGCCATCAAGCCAGCCAAGGAGTCCTTTTCATGGCAGTGTTTCATTGAACTGTTGGTAATCTTTTCTGTTACTTGAATAACATAATCACATATAGTACTGTTATTATAATCTGAGCAGTTTGATAGCTGTATACCACGGGGTCCCCAATCAAAAATTGTGTAATTGGCCATAAACATTAATTTCCCTGATTCAGCTTGGCATCTATCTCAGTAAATAGAGTGTATTTAATGTCTTTATAAGTAAACCCCTTACATTCTGACTTTTGTCCTCTTCCTAGAGTTTTGGTAGTGTTGACATGGTTTTCAGAAAAGGACAGGGCAGTAAACAGTCCAAGCAATGTGTGGGAGTTCTTTTTTGGAGGCAGGATGAAAGCCCGTGTTTGTCGACTGACATTAATACATAATTTTGTTGTGCCCATGCATAAAGGAAGGATTTCATAGCCTAGAGAAATGTCAATTAGACTTCCTTCTGTCTCAGGATGAGAGGGCCCCTCCAAGCTCCAAGGAGGGGGCATATGTGTTGAGTCATTAGTGGATACGATTGGTCCTATATCTGTCCATTCTAGAACCTACAATAAAAAGGGGGGTTAGGTGCATAAGCCCAATAAGTGTGGTCAATCAAGTCAGCCTGAGCAGGGGAAGCAAAAGCAAGCAAAGCAAGCATAGCAAAAAAAAAAAAAAAAAAAACAACTTCAAGATTCCGAGGCATTCCCTGCTGAGAAATCAGATTTTCAATGTGATTAGTAAGGGTTTTTATCTGTCCCCAAGTAGGGAGATCATAAGGTCGATGACATCGAGTGGCATTTTTTGGAAATGTTTTAAAGCCACCATGGCTTGTACTGGAATTTCTTCCTCCTGAGGTTTCAGTTGTTTCGTCTCAAGTTTGAATGTTGGGGGCCCCCTTAGGTCGAATCTTCCGAAGAGGAAGCCATGTGAGTTCATTGGATCCATCTGGAGAAATAGAAGCATACCCCTTTCCCTGTAAGATTAGTTTTCTAGATTTCCATTGATTAGTTAACGTGTCTTGATACCAAATGGGAAGAGGAAGGGAAGTGTCCTTCAATGTCTCAAAATGTTTTTCTGCTTTTGTCAGAATATCTCCTTGCAGTAAGTTAAAAAAAATTCAAAACAAATAAACCTATATTAACAATAATTATAGGCTTAAAGAACATATTGCATTGAAGTCTAGTAGAGTCTGCTCTAGATAAGGAAGATAGAAGTGTTCCTATCAATTTCCCGTTTAAAAAAACAAAATTTTTTTGTAATTTCTGTGTGTGACGTGTTTGTTTAACTATGTCTCGTGTTTGTGGATTACAAGGATGTCTGTAATGTGTTTAATAGAGAATGAAAGCAAAAATTGTTTGAACTGTCTAGAAATATAGGCAGGGCCATTGTCTGTTTTTATAGAATTAGGTGTTCTCATTATTGCAAAGTAAGCTAAAAGGTGGGTTATAACATGTCGTGTAGCTTCACCTCGGAGAGGTGTGGCCCATATAAAAGAAGAATTTGTATAGATCAAGACATGTAAGAAGGAAGAGGATAAAAGTTCATGGCAAGGAGGTACATGCATTTGCCATAAATCTTTTTTCTGTTTTTGTATTCATCATTCCAATCGTCATTCCTTGTAACTTTTTATTAAATATATATATATATTATTTTTCTTTAGCAACCATGAACTGTCTTGTATATTAGCATTTTATAGATTGGTGAATATACTTATTATATTATATATTATAATATATATTTATTTTTATATATGTAAATACACACACACATATACCATAATATTTAAACAATATATTTATTATAATATAACATAGTTATATATCTATTAATAGTCCAAAACTCTTTAGGTTTTCTGTAAGAAAAAAGATCTGTAAGAGGAAAGTAGTGTTCAGTAATTAATGTTTTAAAATCTTATTTTATTTGGAAATGACCTAGCTATTTATTGAATTTTTATTATTTAGTTTAGCATTACTCTAGAAATTTAAGTTATCCCAATCCTAAGAGATTATTTTAGATTATAATGATAGATTATTACTTTTAATAGAGTTTATCTAAAGGTTTTCATCTCATTTATATATATATATATATATATATATATATATATATATAATATTTATATATATATGGAGAGGGAAATGGCAACCCATTCCAGTGTTCTTGCCTGGAGAATCCCAGGGATGGGGGAAGCTGGTGGGCTGCCATCTATAGGGTTGCAGAGAGTTGGACACGACTGAAGCGACTTAGCAGCAGTATATATATAAAGTATATCTTTTTGTTGACAAATTTAGTTTACCTTAAACCTAGGCACAATAAAAGTATTATATAATGTTGATGACTTAAGATATGTCTTAATTAGATTAGCAAACAATTTAAATTATATTTATATTTAAATAAACTCTACATTTTATTTCAGCCTCTTGAAGAAAGTGAAAGAGGACGGTGAAAAAGTTGGCTTAAAGCTCAACATTCAGAAAACTAAGATCATCGCATCTGGTCCCATCACTTCATGAAAAATAGATGGGGAAACAGTGGAAACAGTGTCAGACTTTATTTTGAGGGGCTCCAAAATCACTGCAGATGGTGATTGCAGCCATGAAATTCAAAGACGCTTACTCCTTGGAAGGAAACTTATGACCTACCTAGACAGCATATTCAAAAGCAGAGACATTACATTGCCAACAAAGGTCCGCCTAGTCAAGGCTATGCTTTTTCCAGTGGTCATGTATGGATGTGAGAGTTGGACTGTGAAGAAAGCTGAGCATGGAAAAATTGATGCTTTTGAACTGTGGTGTTGGAGAAGACTCTTGAGAGTCCCTTGGACTGCAAGGAGATCCAACCAGTCCATCCTAAAGAAGATCAGTCCTGGGTGTTCACTGGAAGGACTGACACTGAAGCTGAAACTCCAATATTTGGCCACCTCCAGCAAAGAGTTGAATCATTGGAAAAGACCCTGATGCTGGGAGGGATTGAGGGCAGGAGGAAAAGGGGACGACAGAGGATGAGATGGCTGGATGGCATCACCAACTTCACGGACATGAGTTTGAATAAACTCTAGGAGTTGGTGATGGACAGGGAGGCCTGGCGTGCTGAGATTCATGGGGTTGCAAAGAGTTGGACATGACTGAGCGGCTGAACTGAACTGAACTGAAACACTGTATTTAATATTGAATATTTTTCAGTTCACAGGAATCTGAATTTAAATAGAGCTCACTTAACTTCATATTATCCAAAAAAAAAGACATACATTGAGACACAGAAAAATTTAGATAGATGGATAGAGATAGTTTTCCGCTTGAAAGTAAAAAAAAAAAAAAAAACTTTTTTTTTTTAGTTCTTCCAATTTGTTTATGACTGGAGTCACAGATAGAGTGGGCTTTGTATCCCAAGGGCATGATAAGAGTTAACTTATGGCTTTTTCCTAGGCCTGTTTTTGTTTCCCAGGCAGAATTGAAGCTTCAAAAAAGGATTTTAACAAGTTAACCTTTTCATAACTGCATGTGTAAGAAAAACCGGTTTTCAGAAATGATTTTATTTTAATCATTTTTTTCTGGCGTCTAAAGAATATCATGGCCGTTCAGTGTCAAAAATGTCATTTTTCTTTTTTATAGTCACAGTATATCATTAATGATATATGCATGAGGGAATTGTTGTCACATTGGTTGCAAAGCTTTGGCTACAAAATTCTGACAAATAGTGCGACTGTTAAGCATATCTTGAGGTAACATAGTCCATTGAAATCTTTTATGAGACCCAATATGATTAGGATAAGGGAGAGAGAAAGTGAATCTCTCCCAGTCTAAAGGGTGTAGGGGTATATTGAAAAAGCAATCTTGTAAATCAACAATAATAATATGCCAATTTTGAGGAATAGGTGATGGGATCCCTAGTTGCAATATATCCATAGGTTTCATAGATGCATTAACTTTTCTAACGTCTGTTAAGAGACACCATTTTTTAGATTTCTTTTTTATAACAAAAATAGGAGAGTTTCAAGGAAAGCAAGCTTCCTCAATATGTCTTGATTTTAATTGTGTGTCTATAAGTTCTTTAGCAGCCTGTAATTTATCTTTGATAAGGGGCCATTGCTCTGTCCAAATAGGCTCGTCATTTTTCCCTGTTATTTTAATAATTGCTTTGTTTGTTAAATGAGCAGTGGCCCCTAGGAAAAATGTGGAATGTATATCTGAGTTTGCCACTGCATAAGTCAGTGTTTCCTATTAGATTAAGGGGTGCATTTATCACATAAGAAGAAGGAAATGGCAACCCACGCCAATATTCTTGCCTGGAGAATCCCATGGATGGAGGAGCCTAATGGGTTATACAGTCCACGGGTTAGCAAAGAATCGGACACAACTGAGTGACTTCACTTCACTCACTTACCACATAAGGTCTTAATGTTGCAGGTTGGCCTTCTGGTCCCTCACAGGGGTATATTTGAACACTTTGATAGACTTCTTGCATTTTGGTTTGAGAAATTCCTGCTATTTGGCAAGAGATTTTTTGTATAGGCCATGATTTGGGCCATAAGTGTTTGGAAACAATAGTAATATCAGATCCAGTGTCAAGGAGACCAGAAAATCTTTTACCATTAATTTTTATATTTATATTTGGTCAGGCATATTCAGATACCAATGATGTCCATAAGGATTGTTTCTGGTCTGTACTGTTGAATCTGCCTGTCAATATATCATTAGAGGAGTTAATAGAAATCTGTTGCTAACAATGGTCCATCTGGTCAAGGCTATGGTTTTTCCAGTCACATGTATGCATGTGAGAGTTGGACTGTGAAGAAAGCTAAGAGCTGAAAAATTGAAGCTTTTGAACTGTGGTGTTGGAGAAGACTCTTGAGAGTCCCTTGGACTACAGGGAGATCCAACCAGTCCATCCTGAAGGAAATAGGTTCTGGGTGTTCATTGGAGGGACTGATTCTGAAGCTGAAATTCCAATACTTTGGCCACCTCATGCAAAGGGTGGACTCATTGGAAAAGACCCTAATGCTGGGAGGGATTGGGGGCAGGAGGAGAAGGGGACGACAGAGGATGAGATGGTTGGATGGCATCACCGACTCGATGGGCATGAGTTTGTGTGAACTCCAGGAGTTGGTGATGGAGAGGGAGGCCTGGCCTGCTGCGGTTCATGGGGTCACAAAGAGTCGGACATGATTGAGTGACCGAACTAACTAAGGCAAAAGAAGTAATTGAGCAAATTTGTCCTCCTTTTTGAATTGCCACAGAATCTGAGATGACATCATGATTTGAAATTCTCCTTTAAAATCTGAATTAATTATTCCAGGGTGAACAGCAATTCATTTACAAATCAAACTAGATCAGCCGAGGTTTGTGGGGGTGGGGGCCCAAAAAGTCCGGTAGGGATTGTAGAAGGGACTGCTTGAGGGTAAAGGAGAAAATCATTTAGGGCTGATATATTGACAGCAACACTGCTGGATATTGAGGGTTTGAGGGAAAACATGGAATTTGCCCCTGGCTTTTGTTGAAGGGGACCTGGGGGGTCCCCTGCTTGGAGTTTCCTGGAATAGGTCTTCCTTCACTATCAAATTTAGATTTACAGTCTTTGGCCAATGCATTCCTCTATGGCAGTGAGGGCAAATTCTTGGCGGTTTTGTTTATTAACCCTCTTAGAGCAGTCCATTATTAAATGGTTTTTATCTCTACTTGTAAAGCATCCTTCATTTTCCTTTCTAAAGGCAGCAGCCATTGTCTCAGCTAGCATTTGCATCTTTTGAGTTTCTGATCCTAGATTGAGACAAACCTTCAAATAATCAATAATAGTCCCAGTCTCATCAATTGGAGTGATAGCTCTTTGACATTCCTGATTTGCATTCTCATAAACAATTAATTTCTCTAGCTGTCTTTTGGCTTCTTCTCCAATTACAGTACGGGAAATAGCAGTTTCTAATCTAGCTAAAAAATCAGCATAATTTTCATTAGGTCCTTGTAATATTTTGGTGTAGCTACCTGTAGGCTCTCCCTGAGGAGTAATACGATCCCAAGTTTGAAGGGCCAATGTTTTTAATTGTTCATGCAACAAGGAAGGGCATTTTATTTGAGTTTCTATGGCATCAAATTGTCTGGTGTCAGTTAACATTTCAAAAGTCATTTGGTTTTGGGAGTGCCAGCTCAGTAATTCTTGTTAGCATGATCTCTGGCTATATCATGAAACCGATTGTCCATTGAAGATATTCTCCTGGTTTAAGGAGAGCTTTTACTAGAATTCGCCAATCATAGGGAATAAAGTTTCCAATAGAAGATGCCACAGCATTTAGAAGCTCTTTAGTAAAAGACGAATGTGGTCAATACACAGTTAAAGCCTTTTTCGTTTGTTGCATGTAAAAAAAGCTAATACCTTCATATTGAGGTATTTTGTGCCCTTGAGCATCAGGATTTCTTTAAACTGGAAAGGCAGAGAAACCATTGGGTTCAGAGACTTGTCATTGCAAAGCCAGTAATTCAGAGAGCTTCTGTCATGGAGGAGAGTGAGTACATACTGATTTTTTGCAAATATGAGTCTGTACTAAGGACTTATCATTATTATTTTAAAAAGGACTGCCAGTTTCGTGTCAAAAAGTGTCTCAGGAGAGTCATTGTTAGAATCATTAGGTTCTAGCGAAGGAGAGACTTTTGGATTTGTGCCTGCTGGCAGAGGAGGAGCATTCGGAGCAGCCGGGGCAGGGCTTGTAGGAAAATTCTGAAATATTTTATGTTGTTCTAATTGGGCCTTTTGTAAAGTTTTATCATTTAATTTATATTCATGTAACAAGTGTTCTGTCTGTTGTCGAATATTAGGAGGGCTAGAAGTTACCTTGAAATGGCAGAATTACAGCTTCAATGAGAGCCCATGGGGCCAGAAATCGATTGGAATATTTTTTTCTCCGTTTGGTGGCTCATTCAACATTTTCTTTGACCCGGTACCAAATTTCTGCATCAAAACTGTCTTTATCAGGGAACCAAGGATCACAATTAACCACTGTTTAAAGGCAAGCTTCTATTTGTTGGTGCAAAACCAAATGTCCCTGAGCTTTAAACAAATGGTGAAGTAAAGTAGAGAGATGATGGGGCTTTCCAGCCGTTTGAAGTTAAGTAGAGAAATGAGGGGGTTTTTAGCCATTTGACCCATGTCTTAGTACTTACTGACCTCAATAGGCCCTGAGTCACTCCATCTGAAATGCCATGTATACCACGGTCCCTGTTCTCGGTGCAACATGTTGGGATCCTTTACTGGATAGAGAGCGAGAGAATAAAGGCACGGGGACGTAAGCTCTGATGGAGCAAAGGTGCTTTAATGATCTTTTTGTGAGTATATGTAGGCTGTTGTACAAAGAATTTCTTTCAACAATGATAAAGTTCAGAAAATTAAATGTATAGCAACCATTACCAAAGGGAACAAGGGATTAACGATGGTCATAAGGTCAAGAGAGAATCCATATCTCAAGAATGAGGATTAAGACAAAGCAGTTTTCTCATAAAGAGACTGTTTACTGAAGGAGACCCAAGCCTGTCTCATACACTGACCCCAGCCCTGGGAGCGGCTTGCTGTTCCACTGATAAGGAACAGAGGATTTATGAGAAATAGCACATAGGAATCCTCCTGTTAAACATCCCCTGACAGACAGGGAGGCCTGATGTACTGCGGTTCATGGGGTTGCAAAGAGTCGGACACGATGAGTGACTGAACTGAACTGAACTGAATCAAATACCTCCCAGAAAACAATGTCCAGGACTTGAGGGCATCACATGTGATCCTATGAAACATTTTTTAAAATAACATCTATCCTTCTTAACCTATTCCAAAAAGTTGAAGAGGAGGGGGACACTCTTAAATATTTTCTATCAGGCTATCTCTAGGCTGAAATCAGTATTATAATGAAACACTACAGAAAATTACAGATCATTTTCTTCATGAATATGGTTGAAAAAAGTTTTCAAGAAAATGTTAGCAGACAGAATTCAACAATCTATAAAAGGTATCATAAGTGATTATCATGTAGCATTCTTCCAGAGATGCAAGGATGGTTAAAAATCTGCAAATCAGTCCACGTGATACACCACATTAAAAAAAGGAAGAGAAACACAAGATTGTGTCAACAGACGTAGAAAAAGCATTGACAAAATCGAACATCCATTCATGGTAAATACTCTCAGAAAAATGGGCATAGAGAAAATACTCTCAACATTAAAAGGCCATATATGACAAACTCACAGAGGTGGACATCTGAAAGCTTTTTCCTCTAAAATCAGGACCAAGGGAAGGATGCTCACTCTTGCCACTCTGGTTTAACAGTGTGGAGGTCCTAGCCACAGCATGTGGACAAAAATATAATAAGAGATCTCCAACGCCTAAGAGAAGAAGTAACACTATCACTACTATAGAGAAATGATACTTTATATAGAAAATCCTAATATCTCCACCAGAAAACTAATGAAAACAGTACACACACACACAGACACAAACACACACACACACACACACACACACACACACACAATGGAATATTCCTCACCCCTTAAGAATAAAGTTTTGCTGGTTTAACATAGATGGACCTGGATATCATTCTGTTTAGTGAATTAAGTCAGACAGAGAAAGACAAATACTGCATATTATCACCTGACACATGCAATCTAAAACTAGTACAAATGGATGAAAACAATGGAGTAGAAAAAGACTCTTGCACATAGAGAATAAACTAGTGTTTACCAGTGGGGAGAGAAAGTGGGAAGGGGCAAGACAGAGTAAAGATTCAGAAGTACACACTACTATGTATAAAAAAAAAAATAAACTACAAGGACATACTTTACAGCACAGGGAATATGGCCAGTAGTTCATAATAGCTTAAAACTCAGTATAACCTATATATTCAACCACAATGTTGTACCTCTGCCACTACCATAATACTGTAAATCAACTAAAATTCAATGAAAAATTTAACATAAAAGAAGAGCTCTGCTTTGTGATATGTGGTTGTAATGGCACCCATATTACAATATTTACATGTAATAAATTACCAAATCTTGTACTTGAAATTTCCACAATGTTATATGTCAAATATATTTCAGTTTGAAAAATCTGCTGAAAAATAGTTTTCTTTCAGTGTGTTTTTTTTTATTGTACTTCACTTCAAACTGCTCATTTCTACATGAAAATATTTTAATGTGCTAATCTTCCTGCAAGACTCTTTCTAATAAATACTGCCGTCTCTCTCAACATTTAAATCAGTTCTAATGAGGTGGATGAAACTGGAGCCCATTATACAGAGTGAAGTAAACCAGAAAGTAAAACACCAATACAGTATACTAAGGCATATATATGCAATTTAGAAAGATGGTGATGATAACTCTATATGCAAGAGAGAAAAAGAGACACAGATGTATAGAACAGACTTTTGGACTCTGTGGGAGAAGGCGAGGGTGGGATGATCTGAGAGAATAGCATTCAAACATGTATAGTATCAACTGTGAAACAGATTGCCAGTCCAGGTTTGATGCATGAGACAAGTGCTCAGGGCTGGTGCCCTAGGATGACCCTAGGAGGGAGGTGGGAGGGAGGTGGGAATGGGGTTCAGGGTGAGGAACACATGCAAATCCATGACTGATTCATATCAATGTATGGCAAAAACCACTACAATACTGTAAAGCAATTAGTCTCCAACTAATATAAATGAAGGAAAAAGAAATAAAACACAAACAATGTTAACTATAAACTTGTAACTGGCTCCCAAACTCTTACCTGATTTTACCTTCGAGTGCTAACCAGGCTATGTTTACTCTGTAAGGACATTAATTTCTTCAATTTTATTTCTGACTACTGTACACATTGATCCATTTTCATGTATACTTGAATCTATAATTCCATACCTAGTTCATTTCTTGGAAATTTGTTTGGTTAGACTAAAAGTAACACATTTGAACACTTCATAATATGCAGATTATTTCAAGACCTGTTGTTTATTGCATAAACCTGAACTCCATTTCCACAATAAAGCTTCACTGATATATTCATATTTCATGACAATATATTTCAATTTGTCTTTATATTGAAGAAGATACTTGGCATGTCCGGTATAAGATTATCTTGAGATTCAAAATTTAAATTAGGATTCTGAGGGTGAATAAATGAACTGGCAACCAACCATTAGAGAAATAAATAGAATTCACACTTTTCTCATAATAGTAGAAGACTTTGCATTTCTTACCCAGGCCAAATAGAGTCTGTGTACACTGGAGTTGTGGCTCATGAGCAGAAAGGGGCTGACAGTTGGGAAACACGCTGCAATCATTATACTCATGTCCACAAGTAACCGGCTAGGCTGTTCAAAAAGACCCAAAAGAACTTGACAGGTGGAGGAAAGAATATAAAAGTAGACAAAGGTGCTCCCAAGGAGAAGGATGGATTTAGTAGCTCTGGACTCAGGGGAGGACCTGGAGGAGGCGTTGGTCCTACGAATGTGCTGGACCTGCTGCTTATGTCTGTACAGAATGAGAACCATGGAGCTGCCGGCCCAGAGCGTGAGCCCCAAACATAAAACATCAGGGAATAATAGCAATGCTGCATATAAAGCGTCTTCAGACTTGTCAGTAATAATAGAAGAACAGTAGCCAAAATCTCTTTCCTCTGTGATGTTTTTGTCACTCCTTTTGCCAGTAATATTGAAAGGAAAAATGACATTTACCAGCATTTGCAGGATCCAACACAGGAAAATAGAGAGAACCACGTACTTGGGAGCTGTTACTTTCAGCGCTGCCCACCTGGAGTTCCAGGGACTGATCGTGATCACCTGAAAGACACTCAAGAGGCAGATGCTACCGATGGACACTCCTCTCCCCACTCTGTGCAGAAAGTAGAGAAGTTTGCAGCCAAAATCACTGCGGAAATGCTTCCACCCAAAGACTGTTATTGTCTGGGGGACCCCTTTAGAGAGGAGGACCAAGGAGTTGGCCACAATCAGGTGCTTAAGGATCAAATCTGTGGACCTTAACCTATAACCCATGAAGTGAAGGATGATATAACTGCAAAGGAGTGAGAAATTCCCCAGAATTCCAACGACGGTCTGTGTTAAGATGATCATACCTATCATGAAAAAGCTGCTGGCCATCCTTTCAGTTCACAGTCACTGGTACTTGTGAGTTAGAATGTCCTGCATGGGAATATGAAGCATGGGTTACATGCATCATGTCAACTGAAATCCAATATTCTCCACTTAACAATAGTTCCCACTTGGAAATATTTGCTTCTTGTGTTTCTCTTACCAGCAGCCTTTAAAGGGTTCCATGTATAACATTTAATGAACTAATATGTAAAATTAATCACTGAAGATAGTTATGTGATCCCTTCTTTATTCTTCACAAATTTATTAGACAGGAACAGAAGAGACCTTAGTTATACAGAGGAGCGTTACCTACCCCCAGACAGGTTAAGTCTTTGTCAAACCTGCTTTTTAGTGCAGAGTGAGGACTGAATCCCATTGGGCTACTCAAGACAGTGGTTTGAGGAACCTCCCAGGTACTTAAATTATTAACACCCTGCATTCCACCGCAGAGGGTCCAAGCTCAATCCCTGGTCCAGGATCTAAAATCTCATGAACTTTGATGCATGGCCAAAAGCAAAAAGAGAGTGCACTGATCACCAGCAATGCCAAACATCTAGTTTGTTGCAGGCATATAATAAACCAGATCTATATTGGATTTTGATTTCACAGTTTTTCTGTTTATAGACCTGTGGTATCTTTTAATTTTCATATAATATGATTCCACTTATTTGTAAAGCTTTATTCTATGGTACCATGTATTATGAATTAAGTCTTAGCATCTTAACACATGAAAATCACTGCTGGCAGTAGAATACAGCAGAAACCTGCCTCACGAAAAGCCAATGTCATGAAGATGAGAAGGCGTCACTCTGAGGATGGCAACAGAAAGACTCTTTAGTTCCCATGACAGAAACAGAACTAAAATAACATGTATTATAGAAATGTTTGAATAATCATATGTAGGCAATAAACCTTAGGGCATAAAACACTAACATGTGATAAAACAGTTTAAGACAAAACAATATTATTATTGTCCAATTATACACTGTATCAGTATGTTATTGTCAGAGCCCAGTGAATATATTAGCAATGAATTAATATTTGCAGTTGACATTAAAATACAAGACACAGAGGAAATTTGGCACTTATAAAGCATGTATTATTGTGTCTTTCATAAACCGGCATACTAGATTTGCTAGAATGTCAACAAATTTGTTTTGGTGTCAGTTTCTGATGTGATCACTTACCAAGAATCTTGAACTGCCTTTCTCTCACAGACTCTGCTGCTCAGTCGAAAGTACAATGAATATATCTTCCAGCTGCCAGGACAAGGGCTCGGTGGGATGGTCATTATACCCAGTATGTGTGTGGGAGTGAGGCAGCCGGATCCTGATATATGGGTTTGAGACGCTGTGCTCCCCTCCCCTCCTGTCAGAACTGCAATTATCACTTCACCTGCAGCAGCGATGGGAATGAAGGCTTGGGAGCTGAGAACATTTCTGGAAACTTTTCTCTCAGTTGTTAATTACTGGAAACAATTACAAGTTTCTAGTTAGCAGTCTTAGGAGACAACTGGCTGTACTTGACAGGCAATTTCTTTTCCATGATCCCTGAAAGTAATGGTCTCACGAGGAAGAAACGCTGAAATCACACACATTAGGATTGACACAAACCATGTGCATCCCTCTGGATTCTTCACTTCCCTGAGATGAGTCTCTGCCCTAATACTAGTACTTTCCTCACCTTCACCCATTGAATGGAACCGTCAATGATAGTATTGGTAAAGAAATGGAATGAGACAAAATACCTGGGAAGTATATTGGAAGAGACAAAAGGAAAAGGAGGAACATCATCAAGAATTCATGATAGGAACCACCGGCACAACTTATTTCAATTTAGACTCATTTTCATAATTCAATGCTAATTATTATGGAACTTTTGTAGGAAATAAACTTTATTATTTTTGAACCCTTTGATAGGAATTGGGTCCAGAACAAATAAATAGAAAAAAGAGTGAGGGTTTCAAAATAGCTATAAAATAAATGCACACAGATCTGATGGCTCAATTATTTTTTTCAAGTACTTAATTCAGGAGCATCCTGTAGAGGAAACAATATGACCCCAAAACCAAGTGCATCAGTGCAAAATTAAAAGAAATTCTGAAATGCAAGTAAGAGGCTTCACAAAAAGCTAACACACTGACAAATTGATCATGTACTTCTAGCCTCTAGAACTGTGAAAAACTGTCTCTGTGAAAAACTATGAAAACTATCTATGTTTGAATCTCCCAGGCTGTTGTGTTTTATTAAGGCAGACCTAAAATGTAATATAAACTGTAAGAGTCTGTCTGTTTGATCCTGGGCCTTCCAACGGTGATCCTGCAATTTATGTCAGAGAAAGTTTTGCCTACATTCTCTTCTAGCAGGTTTATGGTGTCATGTCTTCTATTGAACCCTTGGAGCCATGTTGAGTTTATTTTTGTGTATGGTGTGAGGGTGTGATTTGACTTCACGGATTTACATGAGGCTATCCAGCAACCGGAGAAGAGTGGAGAAATAACTCGAGAAAGAACGAAGAGAAGGAGCCAAAGCGAAAACAATGCCCAGCTGTGGATGTGACTGATGATGGAAGTAAAGTCTGATGCAAAGAACAGTAGAGCACAGGAACCTGGAATGTTAGATCCATGAACCAAGGTACATTGGAAATGGAAAATATCAGATGGGAGGGGTGAACGTTGACATTTTAGGAATCAGTGAACTGAAATGAGCTGGAACGGGCGAATTTAATTCAGATAATCATTATATGTACTACTGTATGCAAGATCCCTTAGAAGAAATGGAGCAACACTCATAGGTAACAAAAGAGTCTGAAATGCAGTATTTGGGTGTAATCTCAAAAATGACAGAATGGTCTCTGTTCGTTTCCAAGGCAAAGCATTCAGCATCACAGTAATCCAGGTCGATTCCCCAACCATCAGTGCTGAAGAAGCTCAAGTTGAATGGTTCGATGAAGACCTGCAAGACCTTCTAGAACTAACACCAAAAAAGATGTCCATTTTACCATAGGGGACTGGAATACAAAAGTAGGGAGTCAAGAGATACCTGAATTAACAGGCAAGTTTGGCCTTGGAGTACAAAATGAAGCAGGGCAAAGGCTAACAGAATTTTACCAAGACAATGCACTGGTCATAGCAAACAACCTCTTTCAACAACACAAGAGACAACTCTACACCAGATGGACATCACCAGATGGTCAACACCAATATCAGATTGATTATATTCTTTGCAGCCAAAGATGGAGAGGCTCTATACAGTCAGCAAAAACAAGACCAGGAGCTGACTGTGGCTCAGATCATGAACTCCTTATTGCCAAATTCAGACTGAAATTGAAGAAAGTGTGGAAAACCACTGACCATTCAGGTATGACCTCAATCAAATCCATTAGAATTATACAGTGGGTGTGACAGTTTCAAGTGATTAGATCTGATAGACTGAGTGCCTGAAGAGACATGGATGGAGGTTGGTGACATTGTACAGGAGGCACTGTTCAAGACCACACCCAAGAAAAAGAAATGCAAAACGTCAAAATGGTTGTCTGAGGAGGCCTTACAATTAGCTGAGAAAAAAAGAGACGATAAAGAAAAGGAGAAAAGAACAGATATACCCATCTGAATGCAGACTTCCAGGGAATAAAAAGGAGAGATAAGAAAGCTTTCCTCAGTGATCAATGCAAAGAAATAGAGGAAACCAATAGAATGAGAAAGGCTAGGTATCTCCTCAAGAAAATTGGAGATACCAAGGGAACATTTCATGCAGAGATGGGCGCAGTAAAGGACAGAAATGGTATGGACCTAACAGAAACAGAAGATATTAAGAAGAGGTGGCAAGAATACACAGAAGACTATCCAAAAAATCTCATGACCCAGATACCACGATGGTGTGATCACTCACACTCACCTAGAGCCAGACATCCTGGAGTCTGAAGTCAAATGGGCCTTAGGAAGCATCATGATGAAAACAGCTAGTGGAGTTGCTGGAATTCCACTGAGCTATTTCAAGTCATAATAGATGACGCTGTGAACGTGCTGCACTCAATACATCAGCAAATTTGGAAAACTCACCAGTGGCCACAGGACTGGAAAAGGTCTGTTTTCCTTCCAATCCCAAAGAAAGGCAACGCCAAAGAGTGTTCAAACTACCACATGATTGCACTCATCTCACATGCTAGCAAAGTAATGATCAAAGTTTTCCAAGCCAAGCTTCAACACTATGTGAACCAAGAACTTCCAGATGTACAAGCTGGATTTAGAAAAGGCTGAGGAGCCAGATATCAAATTACCAACATCCACTGGATCATCGAAAAAGCAAGAGAGTACTGGAAAAACATCTACTTATGCCTTTTTGGATAAAACAAAGCCTTTGACTGTGTGAATCACGATAAACTGTGGAAAATTATTCAAGAGATAAGAGTACCAGACCACCTGACCTGCCTCCTGTGAAATCTGCATGCATGTCATAAGCAACTGCAAATAGTTTAAGAGTTTTACTTCTTCTTTTCCTATCTGGATTCCTTTTATTTCTTTTTTTTTTTTTTTTGCTCTGATTGCTGTGGCCAACACTTCCAAAACTATGTTGAATGGTCGCGTGAGAGTGGACACCCTTGTCTTGTTCCTGACTTTAAGGAAAATGTGTTCCTGACTTTAAGGGAAATGAGTAAAGCTTAAAGGGTTTAAAGACGTGTATATCTGCATTTAAAATGGTATCTTTCAGAAATACCAAAACACATAAATGTGCTTTCATCATATCAGTAGAAAGGCATAGAATTTCTTTGAGGTATAGGAAATATTGAATAACACAGTGGACTTTCTACACAATGACCTGACATCACTCCCCAACACCTGCATCACTGGACATCCATAAACAGCCTGTCTTCCTGACCCTGTGTGTTCATCCTATGGCTGATATTGTGAAGGAAGAGGGAGAATGCTGTTGAGTGTTGTTTCCTCAAAATTTTATCTTTCCGCCTTTACTTTTAAAACAGTTTTGAAGGTATTTTAAATAAGCAAGCTATTTTTCCCCGAGCTGAAATTAGAAAGTAACCCTGACTGATTAAATACTATGTGGTGTATGTGTACAATGGAATACAACTCAGCCATGAAAAGAATGAAATAATGCCATTTGCAGCAACATGGATAGAGTTCGAGATGACCATACTAAGGGGAGTAAGCCAGAAAGAGAATGACAAATACCATGTGGTATCATTCATGTATGTAAACCAAAATACTGGGGCTTCCCAGGTGGTACTAGTGGTAAAGAACCCTCCTGTCAATGAAGGAGACATAAAGAGACGTGGGTTCCATCCAAGTTTGATCCACTACTTGGGTCAGGAAGATTCCCTGAGTAGTGCATGGCAACCCACTCCAGTATTCTTGCCTGGAGAATCCTCATGGACAGAGAAATCTGGTAAGCTGCAGTCTGAAGGGTTGGACATGACTGAAGCAACTCAGTGAGTGAAAACGTGACACATATGAACTTATCGATGAATAAAGAAACAGACTCACAGACATATAAAACCGAATTGTGGTTTTCAAGGGGAAAGGTGGGGGAAGGATGCACTGGGAGTTTGAGATTAGTAGATGAAAACTGTTAAACACAGAATGTATCAAGAACAATGTCCTACTGCATAGCACATGGAAATATAGTTACTATCTTGTGATAAGTCATGATGTGAAAGAATATGAAAAAGATTGTCACTAAATCACCTTGCAGTACAGCAGACATTGACACCATACTGTAAATCAACACTATATATCAGTAAAATAAATTAAAAAAAACTGAATGTGTCAGATATGAAGTGAAATGAATGTCACCCAGTCGTAGCCAACTCTTTGAGACCCCATGGACTGTAGACTGCCAGGATCCTCCCTCTGTGGAATTCTCTAGGCTAGAAGACTGGATTGTGTAGGCGTTAAGTACTCTAGGGAATCTCCCCAACCCAGGGATTGAATCCAGGTCTTCTGCATTGCAGGCAGATTCTTTACCATCTGAGTCACCAGGGAAGCCCAACAATCCTGGAGTGAGTAGCCTATCTCTTCTCCAGTTGATCTTCCTGGCCCAGGAACTATACTGGGGTTTCCTGCATTGCAGGTGGATTCTTTACCAGCTGAGCTACCAGGGAAGCTATGATTAGATGACAAATTGTGGAATTCATGAATGGGTCCTCTGCCACGTCCTTCATTTCCAGCTCCTCCTTCCTACCAGTAGATGTTACCAAGCGGAATTTGGGTCCATATGAGTCTTTCAATGTATTGTTGCATGCAATTTTCTAATATTTTGTGCGGGTTCTTGCATCTATGTTTATGAGAGATTCTGGCCTGTAATTTTCTTTATATATATTGCCATTTTGTGCTTGTGGTATCAGAGTGATGTTGGCCTCATAAAATGAGGTAAGAAGCATTCTCTACTCTTCAGTTTTTTTGGAAGTGCTTGGGAAGCATAGGTATTAACTCTTTGAATGTTTGGTAGAATTCACCTGTGAAGCCATCTGGTCCTGAACTTTTGTTTGGGGAAGTTTTCTATTACTATTTCAAGCACTGGACGAGTGATCACTCTAGGTGGTTTCCTACATCATGATTCAGTCTTGGAAGGTTGTATGATTCTTTTTTTTTTTTTTCTTTTTTTAATTTATTTATTTTATTTTACAATATTGTATTGGTTTTGCAATACACTGACATGAATCCAACATGGGTGTACATGTGCTCCCCATCGTGAACACCCCTCCCACCTTCCTCCCCATCCTATCTCTCTGGGTCATCCCAGTGCACCAGCCCCTAGCATCCTGTCTCATACACAGAACCTGGTGTGTCGACTCATTTCACATATGGTAATTTACATGTTTCATTGCCATTCTCCCATATCATCCCACCCTCGCCCTCTCCCACAGAGTCCAAAAGACTCTTCTATACATCTGTGTCTCTTTTGCTGTCTCGCACACAGGGTTATCGTTACCATCCTTCTAAATTCCATATATATGCGTTAGTGTACTGTAGTGGTGTTTTTCCTTCTGGCTTACTTTACTCTGTAAAATGGGCTCCAGTTTCATCCACCTCATTAGAACTGATTCAAATGTATTCTTTTTAAAGGCTGAGTAATATTCCATTGTATATATGTACCACAGCTTTCTTATCCATTCGTCTGCTGATGGGCATCTAGGTTGCTTCCATGTCCTGGCAATTATAGACAGTGCTGCGATGAACATGGGGGTGCACGTGTCTCTTTCAATTCTGGTTTCCTCAGTGTGTATGCCCAGGAGTGGGATTGCTGGGTCATATGACAGATCTATTTCCAGTTTTCTAAGGAATCTCCACACTGTTCTCCAAGTGGCTGTACTAGTTTGCATTCTCACCAACAGTGTAAGAGGGTTCCCTTTTCTCCACACCCTCTCCAGCATTTATTGCTTGTAGGCTTTTGGATAGCAGCCATGCTGCCTGGTGTGCAGTGGTACCTCATTGTCGTTTTGGTTTGCATTTCTCTGATAATGACTGATGTTGAGCATCTTTTCATGTGTTTGTTAGCCATCTGTATGTCTTCTTTGGAGAAATGTCTGTTTAGTTCTTTGGCCCAATTTTTGATTGGGTCTTTTATTTTTCTGGAATTGTGCTGTAGGAGTTGCTTGTATATTTTTGAGATTAATCCTTTGTCTGTTGCTTCATTTGCTATGATTTTCTCCCATTATGAAGGCTGTCTTTCACCTTGCTTATAGTTTCCTTTGTTGTGCAGAACCTTTTAATTTTAATTAGGTCCCATTTGTTTATTTTGCTTTAATTTCCAATATTCTGGGAGGTGGGTCATACAGGATCCTGCTGTGGTTTATGCCAGAGAGGGTTTTGCCTATGTTTTCCTCTAGGAGTTTTATAGTTTCTGGTCTTCCATTTAGATCTTTAATCCATTTTGGGTTTATTTTTTGTGTATGGTGTTAGAAAGTGTTCTAGTTTCATTCCTTTACGTGTGGTTGACCAGTTTTTCTAGCAAAACTTGTTAAAGAGATTGTCTTTTCTCCATTGTATATTCTTGCCTCCTTTGTCAAAGATAAGGCATCCATAGGTGCGTGGATTGATCTCTGGACTTTCTATTTTGCTCCATTGATGTATATTGCTGTTTTTGTGCCAGTACCACACTGTCTTGATGACTGTGGCTTTGTAGAAGAGACTGAAGTCAGGCAGGTTAATTCCTCCAGTTCCATTCTTCTTTCTCAAGATTGCTTTGACCATTCGACGTTTTTTGTATATCAATACAAATTGTGAAGTCATTTTTTCTAGTTCTCTTAAAAATACTGTTGGTAACTTGATAGGGATTGCATTGAAACTATAGATTGCTTTTGGTCGTATACTTATTTTCACTATATTGATTCTTCCAATCCATGAACACGGTATATTGCTCCATCTATTTGTGTCCTCTTTGATTTCTTTCACCAGTAGTTTATAGTTTTCTATATATAGGTCTTTCGTTTTTTTAGGTAGATACACTCCTAAGTATTTTATTCTTTTCGTTGCAATGGTGAATGGACTTATTTCCTTAATTTCTCTTTCTCTTTTCTCATTGTTAGCGTATAGGAATGCAAGGGATTTCTGTGTGTTAATTTTATATCCTGCAACATTACTGTATTCATTGATTAGCTGTAGTAATTTTCTGGGGGAGTCTTTAGGGTTTTCTCTGTAGAGGATCATGTCGCATGCAAACAGTGAGAGTTTTACTTCTTCTTTTCCAATCTGGATTCCTTTATTTCTTTTTCTGCTCTGATTGCTGTGGCCAACACTTCCAAAACTATGTTGAATAGTAGTGGTGAGAGTGGGCACCCTTGTCTTGCTCCTGACTTTAGGTGACGTGCTTTCAATTTTTTCACCATTGAGGATAATGTTTGCTGTGGGTTTGTCATTTATAGCTTTTATTATGTTGAGGTGTGTTCCTTCTCTTCCTACTTTCTGGAGGGTTTTTATCATTAACGGATGTTGAATTTTGTCAACGGCTTTCTGTGCATCTATTGAGATAATCATATGGTTTTATCTTTCAATGTGTTAATGTGGTGTATTACATGGATTGATTTTCAGATATTAAAGAATCCTTGCATTCCTGGGATAAAGCCCACTTGGTCATGATGTATGATCTTTTAAATATGTTGTTGGATTCTGTTTGCTAGAATTTTGTTAAGGATTTTGTATCTATATTCATCAGTGATATTGGGCTATAATTTTCTTTTTTGTGGCATCTTTGTCAGATTTTTGTATTAAGGTTATGGTGGTGTCATAGAATGAGTTTGGAAGTTTACCATCTTCTGCAATTTTCTGGAAGAGATTGAGTAGGATAGGCATTAGTTCTTTTCTAACTTTTTGGTAGAATTCAGCTGTGAAGCCATCTGGTCTTGTGCTTTTGTTTGTTGGAAGATTTCTGATTACAGTTTCAATTTCCTTGCTTGTGATGGGTCTGTTGAGATTTTCTATCTCTTCCTGGTTCAATATTGGAAAGTTGTCCTTTTTGAAGAAAAGGCATCTGGTCCCATCACTTCATGGCAAATAGATGGGGAAACAGTGGAAACAGTGGCTAACTTTATTTTGGGGGGCTCCAAAATCACTAAAGATGGTGGTTGCAGCCATGAAATTAAAAGATGCTTACTCCTTGGAAGGAAACTTATGACCAACATAGACAGCATATTAAAAAGCAGAGACATGACTTTGTCCACAAAGGTCCATCTAGTCAAGGCTGTGGTTTTTCCAATAGCCGTGTATTTATGTGAGAGTTGGACTATAAAGAAAGCTGAGTGCTGAAGAATTGATGCTTTTTAAACTGTGGTATTGAAGTAGACTCTTGAGAGTCCCTTGGCCTGAAAGGATATCCAACCAGTCCAACCTAAAGGAAATCAGTCCTGAATATTCATTGGAAGAACTGATGTTCAACCTGAAACTCCAAAACTTTGGCCACCTGATGCAAAGAGCTGACTCATTGGAAAAGACCCTGATGCTGGGAAAGATTGAAGGCGGAAGGAGAAGGGGATGACAGAGGATGAGATGGTTGGATGGCATCACAACTCGATGGACATGAGTTTGGGTAAATTCCGCGAGTTGGTGATGGACAGGGAGGCTTGGTGTACTGCAGTTCATGGGGTTCCAAAGAGTCGGACATGACTGAGCGACTGAACTGAACTGAACTGAATAAAAAACCTCCCATAAAATAATGTCCAGGATTTGAGCATGTCACATGTGATCCTATGAAATAATTTTTAAAATAACATCTATCATTCTTAAACTATTCCAAAAAATTGAAGAGGAGGGGAACACTCTTAAATTTATTCTATCAGGCTATCTCTACACTGATATCAGTACTATAAAGAGACCCTACAGAAAATTAAAGATCATTTTCTTGATGAATATAGTTGAAAAAATTTTTCAAGAAAATATTAGCAGACATAATTCAGGAATCTATAAAGTGTATCATAAATGATTATCATGTAGCATTCTTCCAGAGATTCAAGGATGTTTAAAAATCCACAAATCAATCCACGTGATAATGAGAGGGTAACAGGCAGCAAGGCCAGATGTCTCCAAGTGGAGGAAAGAGGCTGTAAGTGCCAGACATTTTTATCTCTCTTAAGCGGCTGGAAGAAACAAACCAGTGATCTGTTTTTCCTTCTCTATACAAATTTAAAAGGAGGTTTCTCTTAACAAGCTGTGTTGCCATAACACCTGGTCTCACCTAAAGCTAACTACTCTCAAACCTTGAGTTAACCAATACATTTCTTTTTCGTATGGAAATGTTGTCTTAAGCTATGTTAATGAACCCCAGACTCTATCTTCAAGTTGGTTCCGCCAAAGGGCCTAACTTACTTACTCAGCTATTGTTCCCCTAATCTATGTAAATGGAACTATTTGTTGGTATTCTGTCCTTCTATAAGATTCAAGTCAATCGTTTTATGGCCTGGGATGAATTATCTGGTGCCATTCTAAATTTTATGACATTCCTTTCATTTCATTAACAGACTGTGAGTGACTATATAACATACAGCTAAAGACTAGGAGGGGGGCACTCTTTTGCCCCCTTCTGATACCTATGTCAGAATCTTTCTCTATCTCCTTTATACTTTAATAAAACTTTATTACACAAAAGCTCTGAGCGATCCAGCCTCGTCTCTGGCCCCTGATTGAATCCGTCTCCTCCGGAGGCCAAGAATCCCGCGTCTTATCGTTCAGCAACAACCTTTCAATACACCACATTAAATAAAGGAAGAGAAACAAGATTGTGTCAGTAGATGTAGAAAAAGCATTGACAAAATCTAACATCCATTCATGGTAAATACTCTCAGAAAAATGGGCATAGAGAAAATACATCTCAACATAATAAAAGCCATTTATGACAAACCCATAGAGGTGGATATCTGAAAGCATTTTCCTCTAAAATCAGGACCAAGGGAAGGATGCTCACTCTTGCCACTGTGGTTTAACAGTGTGGTGGTCCTAGCCACAGCATGTGGACAAAAATGGAATAAGAAACATCCAACCCCTAAGGGAAGAAGTAACACTGTCACTACTATAGAGAAATGATACTTTATATAGAAAACCCTAAAGTATCCACCAGAAAACTAACTAATGAATTCAGTACACAAACACACACACATGCACACGCACACACACACACAATGGAATATTCCACACCCCTTAAGGATAAAATTTTGCTGCTTCTGACATAGATGGACCTGGATATCATTCTGTTTAGTGAATTAAGTCAGACAGAGAAAGACAAATACTTTATATTATCACTTGGCATATGGAATCTAAAACTAGTACAAAAGGATGAAAATAATGGAGTAGAAAAAGACTCTCACACATAGAGAATAAACTAGTGTTTACCAGTGGGGAGAGAAAGTGGGAAGGGGCAAGACAGAGTAAAGATTCAGAAGTACACACTACTATGTGTAAAATAAATAAACTATAAGCACATACTTTACAGCACAGGGAATATAGCCAACAGTTCATAATAGCTTTAAAAAAAATAACCTATATATTGAACCACAATGTTGTACCTCTGCACTACTATAGTACTGTAAATCAACTATAATTCAATGAAAAATTTAACATAAAAGAGTTCCGCATTGTGATATGTGGTTGTAATGGCAGTCATATTACAATATTTACATGTAACAAATTACTAAATCTTACATTTTAAATTTACACAATGTTATATGTCAAATATATTTCAGTTTAAAAATCTACTGAAATATAGCTTTCTTTCAGTGTGTTTTTTTATTGCACTTCACTTCAAACTGCTCATTTCTGCATGAAAATCTTTTAATATGTGAATCTCCCTGCAAGACTCTTTCTAATAAATACTGCCATCTCTCATAACAATGTTAACTCTAAACTTGTAACTAGCTCCCAAACTCCTACCTGATTTTATCTTCGAGTGCTAACCAGGGTATTCTTTACTCTGTGAGGACATTAATTTCTTCAGTTTTATTTCTGACGACTGTACACTCTGATCCTTTTTCTTGTATTGAAGAAGGAATTCATAGGGCCTGGACTCCATCTCAGGCCTGTCCGTGCTGATCGTGCTCGGCTGCCTCTCCAGTGGACTCTGAACTCTCTGCTTAGTGCCTGTGGGAACGATAATGGAAGGATAAGACCCCCTCCAGACAGGGGAATCTTGAAGATCACATCCAGGTTACTCATCACCTAAGAGAAAACAGACACAAATCACCCCTGCCTCAGGACACTATCTATCAGAATGTAAGCACAGGCTTATCGGTTATTAACTATTTGGATTGTAACTGCGGGCTTATTGATTATTGACTGTTTGGACACGTACATATGGGGTAGGTGGTGGGTTTGGACACGTACACATGGGGTAGGTGGTGGGTTTGGACACGTACACATGGGGTAGGTGGTGGGTTTGGACATGTACACATGGGGTATAAAAGATTTTCACAAATGCTGGATGGGGTCCTTGGCTAAGAGGAGACTCTGCCTTGGGCCCGCCGGCGTAATAAACTGCCCTCCACTATCTGCATTGTCCTTCTGAGTGAGTCTGTTTCCCGGAAAGCGTGGCTATAACATTTGGTGCATTGACTGGGAAACTCCTCACTTTGAGGAGACAGGTCTCATTTGAGGCCGCCCCAAGGCTTTGTGGCTTGAATCTCCTAGAGGGGTGAAGGCGCCTCGCCCCTCTGGAAGAATTCAGCCTTTCAAAGCCTGGTTTCTTCTCTTTGGCAGGTAGTGAATGGCAGCAGGGGAACTGAGCACTCAGGTGAGGAGGAACCCACCCAGCAGGGTGGAAGAGGGGGCCTGATCACCCCCCTGGGAGTGACTAGAAGGAGCGGGGACCCACAGGAGCCTAGAATAGGCAGGTGGCGATTGCTTGGTACACAGGTCGACGAGCGTGCTAGGGTTTAGGAAGGAAATTTGTGAAGGACATTTAGGAGGTGTGTCCACGCCGTCTCGGGGAAAATTATTACCAAGCGATCGCCAGGGGATTTTTAGGATAAGAAACTGGTCCTTGTATGCTCATATTCTGCCCTCCCCCAGGAGGTGTCCCGTCAGCTGTGAAATTCTTGACCCCCTCGGAATTGTTAGGCTAGAAGGAGGGGGATACAGAAGTGAGCATGAATTGGCTTTTCCAGAGATGTCCTGGGACATGAGATATTTAACCCATCTGTGTTTTCATCCGCACCTGATCAAGCCCACCAAGGCAGAATGGACTTTAAGGGAGAAACAGTCTCGGACCATGTGATGTTCTGGTTCAGCTGTGCTGACCAGCAGGTGAAGACACGCTGATCCCCCTTCTCCCTCTGGCAGGTTAGGCTCTTCTCACCCCAATTAGGAAGGAAGCAGAATGGCAATTTAAGTGTCACTGAGTGGAAATATCAGAAGTACATAGGGTACTGAGAACTTCTTAGACAGAACGAAAAGGAAAAGTAGAAGAAGGTCCGAGAAGGTAAGCAAGAAGTGGGGAAGTGAATCTAAGGCAACTGTATTGGAGTGCATGATTAAAAATTTTAAAGAAGGGATTAGGAGGAGACTATGGGGTGAAGATTAAGCCTAACTGCCTCCACATACTCTGTGAGGTCGAATGGCCCCCTATGGGAGCAGGATGGCCACCAGAGAACACCATGAACTTAAAAATAGTGGAAGCAATCTACACAGTAGTCACAGGAGAGCCAGGACAGCCAGGACATCCATCTATTGACTCATGGCTAGGGTTAGCTTGAGACCCTCCTACTTGGACAAGGTTCTGTATCCAGAAGGGAAAGGGAAAAATATGAAGGGCACAAAAATTGACTGATGATAAAAAAGGAAATTCTACAGGATTTGGACGGGGATGACCTGACCCCTCCCCCATGCTGGATAATGACTCGCCTGCCTCCCAGTGCTTCACCAGGACCGGAGGCCGCCTTAATGCCCGATCCAGGGCCAGGTGAAGTTTCTGCAACAGCCACTACTCCTCCGCCAGCTTTCCCGGAGTTCGTAGAGCCGCCGTTTGGGCAGGCTCCGATCCCGGTGACAGAAGCCTCTGGCCAACACTTCCAGGATCCGGCTCCAACCGAACCGCCCAAGCTATACCCGCCTCTCCCGGTGAGTACTGACAAGAGGGGGAGGGAGACGTTGGAATTAAGCAGAGACTGCGCTCTGCCAGAGAGCTGGAGGGAACGAAAGAGAACAGACAAGAGACTTGCAGTGCAAGCTGCTGCTCTGGGAAAGTCTATCTCGGGCCCTCCAGAAAACCTCATCTGCCCCAGGGACAGGACAGTCCTTCAGCCGGTCCCAAGGGAGGCCCTGGGCCCGTTACAGCCAAACCAGTGTGCCCGGTGCCGAGCTTTTGGCCATTGGAAGAATGAATGCCCTAAGGCAAGGAAGGAAGAGGAAGCTCCCACAGTTTGGGGGCTTGCTGACTTGGAAATTAACTAGGGCTGCTAGGGCTCAGAGATATCAGGTCCCTGAGAGCCCATGGTGACCTTAAAAGTGGAGGACCAAAACATTGACTTCATGGTGGATACAGGAGCAGAACTGTCGGTAGTAACAAAACCTGTGGCACCTCTGTCCAAAAAGACTACTGCTGTTACTGGGGTATCGGGAGAAGAGATGATTAAATCATTTTGCCAGCCCAGAAAATGTCAGATGGGGGGGGGGGGCACCAAATGATTCATGAATTCCTCTACATTCCTGAGTGCCTAGTACCCCAGTTGGGAAGAGACTTGCTCTCCAAACTAAGAGCACAAGTGACTTTCTCCCCTGAGGAGAGGCCCGCCTTCTGGACGGACTCTATGACTTATTTGCCCTCTCTCTCAATACCAACCCAAGATGAGTGGAGGTTGCATGAGCCTCTGAAGGCAGAACCGGGTGGGCCAGAAGAGCATGAGGGAGCTAAATCAATTATTCCCTGAGGTCTGGGCGGAAGACAACCCCCCTTCCCCCCAGGCTGGCTAAACATCATGCCCCAGTGATAATGGAACTCAAACCAGGTACCATCCCAGTTAGAGGGCGCCGGTACCTGCTATGGATGGAGCCTGAACCGGCATATTGCCCTACATCAATAGATTGAAACAACCAGGCATTCTAGTAGAGTGCCAGTCGGCTTGGAATATGCCAATCCTGCCAGTCAAAAGGGAAGGAGGACAGGACTATAGGCCTGTACAAGATCTCAGGCTAGTCAACCAGGCTACTGTGACTTTACACCCCACTGTTCCAAACCCCTATACCTTGCTTAGCCTCCTCCCGCCAAGGACTAAAGTTTACACTTGCCTAGATCTCAAGGATGCCTTCTTCTGCATACACCTCGCCCCAGCATCACAGCCCATCATTGCCTTTGAATGGGAAGATTCAGTCGGGAGCACCAGATAACAAAGGCTAACTCCACAGCCATCTTTGGGGAAGCCTCGGCTTCTGATCTGGACTCATTCCATCCGGAAGAGTATGGATGTCAGCTCCTACAATACAGGGATGAACTGCTGCTGGCTGCCTGAGACCAGGGAAAAATGCTGGAAAGGGACAAATGCACTGCTCCAGCTGTTGATGGAAGCAGGTTACCGGGTGTTGAAAAAGAAGGCACAATCTACAAAGAGGAGGTAAGGTATCTGGGGTTTGTTTTAAAGAAGGGCTCAAGGATCCAGACCCTAATTGGGTCCTATATACTGATGGCACTAGCCTGATAAAACAAGGACAACAGCTGTTGGGTTAGCCAGAGCGGAAGGGGCCATCAAGACTGAAAAGAGATGGTGGGAATTGCCAAGTGGCAAATTATTGGTACTGGAGGAGCTGGCACACACTCTGGTAAGCCAGACACACCAAGCGACCCACCTAGGCCATGCTGCCTGCTCACAGGTTAATACTGCCTCTCGGGTATTCAGACAAAAACCTCTGGGTATTCAGCTGAAAGGCACACTGCCCCTTGAACACCTGGGAGTGGACTTCACTGAAATGAAACCTCACCGACACTACCATTATCTGCTGGTCATGGTATGTACGTTCCCGAGATGGGTAAAAGCTTTTCCTACCTGGACTGAAAGAGCATCAGAAGTAGCCCGGTGCCTGCTTAGGGAAATGGTTCCCAGATTTGGATTTCCTACCAGCATTGGATCATGCAATGGCCCAGCTTTTGCAGCTGATTTAGTACAACAAGTAAGCTGCTCTGGGAAACTTTAAACATCAAATGGAAACTACACACTGCATATAGGCCCAGAGTTCTGAGATGGTGGAATGAACCAACCGGACACTTAAAGAGACTCTCCAAGTGGATCAGAGAGAATGACTGCTCCTGAGTGGACTTGCTTCCGATGGCTCTGCTCAGACTCAGGATGACCCCACAGTCCCAAGGCTATTCTCCATACGAAATTGTGTATGGGAGGCCTCCTCCCATAATAAAACAGGTGTCAACAAATTTGCCTCAGCTAAGGGGGTATAGGATTTCACAGCAGATGGAACTGGGTAAGGTAATAAATCGGGTAACTAAGTTTGTACAAGAAAGGGTGCAGTTCCCCCTTGGGGAACAGATTCATGAGTTTACACTTGGTGACCAAGTATGAGTCAAAGATTGGGAATATGATTTGCTAGCCCTTTGGTGAAAGGGCCCTTATGTTATTCTAACTACCCCTACTGCAGTTAAAGTTGCAGGTATTGTCCCTTGGATCCATCACACCAGAGTGAAGAAGGCATACAACACTGACCCGAAAGACGCTGAGTGGACCACCCAGAAGGACCCCACCGACCCACGGGGAACCAAGATCATTCTGAAGAGGAAGAAGAGAACGAGATCCCAGACGAGCCCTCTACAGGATGGAGTTGGGTAAACGACTCCTGCTGCTCGGCCTCCTCAACGCAATTCTGAACCTGACCAGTGTTCCTGCACAGGACAACGTCTTCATCTCATGGGCACATTCTTACATGAACTTCCACAACTCCTCCAACTGTTGGGTATGTGGGGCCATGCCCCTGTCAGTAATGGACGGACTCCCCTGGTGGGTATCGCCACTCCGTTATGGGGACTTTATACCACTGTGTTCCTTCTTAGAGCAACAGAAAGGAACTTTTCTCTCTCTCACCAATCATAACCTTTCTTTGCTCTCCTGGTGTAAGAAGAAGCCATCAATGGGCCAGGGACATAGGGTTACATTTAACATGAACACCAGCCTTATGGAGATAACAAAGGCTTATACCTCATATATGAAAATTAAAGAGGAAAAGGGCTCCCTTAACAAAAGGGGGACAGGCCTCCTGGTACCTTGAGCAATACTACCAGGTCTGGGATGAATATTTCTGGATGACTCCTGAGAAAGGACAGTTGATTACCCCTGCTACTATTTGTTGGGAACAAAAAGAACAGAAAGTTGGATTTGGAGACCACCCCCTAGACCCAAAAGAATTAAAATATATGGGTTATTTGTCCCTTGAACAATGTAAACAAATCTTGGAAGTTACCTATCACCCCAATCAGTCTGTTCAGTGGCCCGGTTCCGACTGGAAATATAATCTTGGAATCCACTGGGTAGCCCCCAATGGGACCCAGTGGCTCTGTGGGCTTAACTTATGGCCATGGTTACCAGTTGGCTGGGTGGGGCGCTGCACATTAGGATTTGCTTTCGCCCATGGCAGAATTAAACCTAGCCTACACCAGCCTCCAGTAAACCTGCCTTATCTGCATGCAAGATGGACATGATCTGTGTTCCAATTGTATGACTATCTTGCTGCCTTGTTTGTACCCTCTGTAGGGACAATGGATATCATGGTTAAGGTAGAGGCCTTAACTAATTTCACTAAACAGGCCCTCTTAGACAGTACAAAAGCCATTCAAGCTTTGAACGAAGAACAAATTCAGATGAGGAAGGCAGTAATTCAAAATAGGATGGCATTAGACATACTCACAGCAGCCCAAGGAGGGACTTGCGCCGTAAGTAAAGTTGAATGTTGCGTGTATATCCCTGACCTGTCTGGAAATGTCTCTATTGCCTTGAAGGATATGCAAAATCAAGTGAAAGCCATGTCTAATGAAAATATTCCCTTTTGGATTTCAGTTCTCTCCTGGGTAAAGGGAGACTGGTGGAAAACCATTGTAACTGTTGTTATAGTAATCTTAATCATACTGCTCTGTGGGCCCTGCTTCCTACACTGTCTTGTGAATTTTGTAACCCAGAGGTTGATAGCATTCTCTCATGTGGGTGACAGGAGGGCTAAGGTACAATATATCTCAATGAGTGATGCTCATTATGGAAACTAAGAGCATCAAGAGGGGGGAATGAAGAAGGAATTCATATGGCCTGGACTCCATCTCAGGCCTGTCCGTGCTGATCGTGCTCGGCTGCCTCTCCAGTGGACTCTGAACTCTCTGCTTAGTGCCTGTGGGAACGATAATGGAAGGATAAGACCCCCTCCAGACAGGGGAATCTTGAAGATCACATCCAGGTTACTCATCACCTAAGAGAAAACAGACACAAATCACCCCTGCCTCAGGACACTATCTATCAGAATGTAAGCACAGGCTTATCGGTTATTAACTATTTGGATTGTAACTGCGGGCTTATTGATTATTGACTGTTTGGACACGTACATATGGGGTAGGTGGTGGGTTTGGACACGTACACATGGGGTAGGTGGTAGGTTTGGACACGTACACATGGGGTATAAAAGATTTTCACAAATGCTGGACGGGGTCCTTGGCTAAGAGGAGACTCTGCCTTGGGCCCGCCGGCGTAATAAACTGCACTCCACTATCTGCATTGTCCTTCTGAGTGAGTCTGTTTCCTGGAAAGCGTGGCTATAACAGTATACTTTTATCTATAATTCCATACCTACTTCATTTCTGGGAAATTCGTTTTGTTAGACTGAAAGTAACACATTTGAACACTTTATAATATACACATAATTTCAAGACCTGTTGTTTATTGCATAAATCTGAACTTTTCTACAAGAAAACTTCATTGATATATTCATATTTCATGACAATGTATTTCAATCGGTCTTTATATTGAAGAAGACACTTGGCATGTCCGGTATAATACTATCTTGAGATTAAAATTATAATTAGGTGTCTGAGGGTGAATAAATGAACTGGCAATGGCTCATTATAGAAATAAATAAGTTTCACACTTTCCTCATAATAGTGGAGGACTTTGCAATTCTTCTCCAGGCAAAGTAGAGCCTTTGTACACTGGACTTATGGCTTATGAGCAGAAAGGGGCTGACACTTGGGAAGCATGCTGCAATGATTATAGTATGTCTGAAAGGAAACAGATAGGTGGATCTAAAAGAGCCAAAAGAACTTGACAGATGGAAGAAAGAATATAAAAGTAGACAAAGGTGCTCCTGAGGAGAAGAATGGATTTAGTAGCTCTGGACTCAGGGGAGGGCCTGGAAGAGGCGTCAGTCCTACGAATGTGCTGGACCTGCTGCTTATGTCTGCACAGGATGAGAACCATGAAGCTGCCGGCGCAGAGCGTGAGCCCCAAACATAAAACATCAGGGAACAACAGCAATGCTGCAGACAAGGAGTGTCTGGTTTTTCTACTCTTCTGGTCAGTAAGAAGAGTAGAACAGTATCCAAAATCTTTATTGCTTGTGTTGTTTCTGTCACTCATTTTGGTATTTGTATAGATAGAAAAAATGACATTTACGAGCATTTGCAGGATCCAACACAGGAAAATAGAGGGAACCACGTACTTGGGAGCTGTTACTTTCAGTGCTGCCCACCTGGAGTTCCAGGGACTGATCGTGATCACCTGAAAGACACTCAAGAGGCAGATGCTACTGATGGACACTCCCCTCCCCACTCTGTGCAGAAAGTAGAGAAGTTTGCAGCCAAAATCACTGCGGACATGCTTCCACCCAAAGACTGCCATTGTGTGTGGGATTCCTTTAGAGAGGAGGACCAAGGAGTTGGCCACAATCAGGTGCTTAAGGATCAAATCTGTGGACCATAACCCATGAAGTGAAGGACGATATAACTGCAAAGGAGTGAGAAATTCCCCAGAATTCCAACCACGGTCTGTGTTAAGATGATCATGCCTATTATGAGAAAGCTGCTGGCCATCCTCTCAGTTCACAGTCACTGGTACTTCTCTCGTGAGTTAGTGTCTGTATGGGAACATCAGGTGTGGGCTGCATGCATCATGTCTATTGAAATCCAATATTCTCCACTTATCCTCAGGTCCTACTTGGAAGATTTTGCTTTATGCTTTTCTGCTACTAGTAGCCTTAAAAGGGTTCAATGTATAACACTGAAAGAGCACTTAAAATGCAGAATTACTTGCTGACGGCACTCCATGGTATCACTTCATTCTTCACAAATCCACGAGCCCAGGATTTCTGTGACTTCAATTTTTTCAGGGAAAGGTAACACAGAGAGGTTCCGTATTTGTTGAGATCTGCTGCACAGGGCAGAGCGAGGACTTTAGAAACTCATTAGGCTGGTCAAGAGAGTGCACTGAACTACCAGCTCTGCCAAAAACCAGTCAGTTGTGTTCAAGTAATAATCCATACCAATGCTTAGTTTTGATTTCACAACTTCTTACCTTGATTTTAGACCCATGGTCTTTTATATTTTCATTATGAGAAGATTCCTTTTTTGTAAAGCTTTATTCTGTAGGGCACTATGTACTATGTGTTAGGTTTTAGATGTCTTAATACATATACATGGACTGCTGGCAGTAGAGTATGACATATGGCAGGAAGCTGCCCAAGATTACGTAATGTCACGAGGATGAGAATGGCTCAGTATTGGGATGGTATTAGGATGTTTTTATGTCTGAAAAGCAGGTACAATGTACCCATCACAGGAATTATTGAATAAGCACAAGTAACATTGTAAACTTTCAGCCATAAAATACTAATACATGATAACAGAGGGTAAGCAAAAACTGAATTATTATTTTCAATTCATATACTTATCTATTTGTTAATACCAGAGATAAACAAAAATAGCAACAAAGAAATAAGATTTGTGCATGCCACTGACATACCAGACATATATGTAAAATAGCATCTGCAAGGCATGTATTCTTGTACATTTTGTAAATTCAGAGACTGGACTTTTGGATTGATAGTAGCCTATTTAAAAACAAAAAAGAATCAACATGCTAGGAGACCGCCAGCTGCTGCCTCTAACTTGCAATTACCATGTCAACTGTTCTTTAAATCTAAGAATAAAAATAACCTGACCAGAATTAACACACTACAGAGGTTTTCACTAGAGGCAAAGTTACTGTCTACACTAATTGCATCAGACATCCAGGATTGGAGCAACCCTTTCTCTTCAAGTTGTTCCATTTAGATACACTTTCTGCATGGGATTAGATGATTTCTACAGATCCATCATACATTTTATTGCAAACCTGTATGGATTAGTGGTGAACTTCTAGTCATCCTGAACATGGAGTCTATAATTCTTGTAAGGTAGACTCAATAGCAGATCGATTTTACAAATGTATTTTGCCACTTAAAATACAATTTTTTTTAAGTTGAGAAAAATATCTTTATGGGAATTGTGTCACGTGTGCAGTTTCATTCTTTGTCTAGAAAAGGCTTTGATGGACATGAAAGATTTAAATCCAAGAGCTTTAACTCAGTGAGAAGCAAAGCTTTTTTCAGTAGCGTTATCAAATAGCTTAAATATTACCAAATGATAGACCATACACTTATTCACAAATGACATTTCCCCAATGTGGACTAGCATCCTTCTCATCACAAATATTTTTAAGCACCTTAAAAATCAGGTTTTGCTGGAACTTGGGTTGAGTCACAACAGAAACTGTCAGAGGATTACATTTGATTGCATGAAGGGTCTTTAGAGATTGCTGTGGGTTCTAGAAACCCATCTCTCAATATTAGCTCAGCTCACGCCTCAGATTTACTCCACCTTTCTGCCTGCTGTTGGCACTGAATCAAGTTACTACACAGAAGATTGCCTTTGTCTGATATGATCTCTTCTCCAGAATCTTGATCTGACTTTCTCTTCCAGACTCCGTAGCTTAGAATGAGATGGAAAACACCTGACACCTTCCTGCTGTCAGAAGAGGGGGCTTCCTGGTGGTCATTATACCCAGTGTCTGTGTGGGAGGGAGGCAACTGGATCCTGATATATGGGTTTGAGATGCTGTGTCCTCCCCCCTTCTGCCATCAAAGCTGCAATTATCATTTCACCTGCAGCAGTAATGGGAGTGCAGGCCTGGGATTTGAGAACACTTCTGGAAACTTCTCTCTCAGTTGTTAATTACTGGAAACAATTACAAATTTCTAGATAGCACCCTTATGTGACTAAAAGAGGGTTTCCAAGAGCCTTCTTAATTTCCATGATGCCTGAAGGCAGACAGGGTCTCACATTGAGGAAAGCTGGACTTTCTGAAGTCACACACATAAAGGACTGGCATAAACGGTGTGTCCCTCTGCATTCTGTACTTCCCTGAGATGTTTCTCTACCTTGAAACTAGTGCTCTCCTAATCTTCAGACCATTAAACTGAATAATCAATTAAAATGTTGTTAGAGAAATGGAATGGGACAAAATACCTTAGAAAAACATTCAAAGAGATACAAGTAAAAGGAAGAACAGGACACATCACTCATGATAGAAAATGTCGGCACAAATCAGAGCCAATTAATTGGATGACTTGCAAAATAAACACCAATCAATATGGAGATGTTGTAGGAAAATTTACTTTATGATTATTGACCTCCATTAGCAATTAGAATCAGACACAGAACAATATGAGGCTTCCCTAGTAGCTCAAATGGTAAAGCATCTGCCTGCAATGCAGGTTCCATCCCTGGGTTGGGAAGATCCCCTGGAGATGGAAATGGCAACCCACTCCAGTATTCTTGCCTTGAGAACTCCATGAGCAGAGGAGCCTGGTGGGCTACAGTCCATGGGGTTGCAAAGAGTCAGACATGACTGAGCGACTGACACACAACAGAACAATATACATGGAAAAAAATGAGAAAGTTCAAAATGAGTGTCTCACAAATGAGCACTTAGTTCTGATGGCTCAACAGACAGATTCTACCATTCTTGTAAATACCAAATGAGCCAATGCTCAATTACTTCATTCAAAGAGATAAAATAGTTACCACAGTGCTCTACATTAATTAATTAATTATGCTATTTTTCCAGAATTATCACTTGATACTCTGATAATTAAGAAATATATATTAGGAGTTGCAAGAAATCTGGTTTTTCATATAAATACATTTACATTTGATGCAGTGTCATGATGTAATCACTGCCGATTTTCAAGTTAAGGGTTTGGAGCCACACTTGGTGGGCAACCAAGTCTGCACACAAACTCATTTAAATACTTACAGGCAGATGCAAACACCCATGTGCATTAATACTCACATACTTATGTATATAGTACTTACACAGTTATAGTTTAAAACTCACAAACATTTGTGCACATACTCACCACACACAAACTCACATCATATTCCTAAACACATGACACATATTCATATGAACTCACCTGGTCACGTTCACCTTCATAAAATCAACTTACATGGTCTCTGTGTATCTCTGGATGATGATTTCATATACAGAAGAACAGGTGTATCTCCAGACTTCTGGATGCAGGAAAATGGCATCCTTTCCTCTGCTTGTAATCCTTTCACCCTGCAACAATCCACAGATAATATTTGCTATAAGCTGCCTTAAAATTGGGCTTCCCTCGTGGCTCAGCTGGTAAAGAATATGCCTGCAATGTGGGAGACCTGGGTTTGATCCCTGGGTTGGGAAGATCCCCTGGAGAAGGGAACAGCTACCCACTCCAGTATTCCGGCCTGGAGAATTCCATGGACTTTATAGTCCATGTGAGCATTACCTACTCAGGGGTCAGGGGATAAGAAAGATAGCGTGTTTCAGGGCATAACAGTGAACAGGTATGTATTCATCCCCAAATAAAACCATGGTGGGGAAAGCCTGGAGTGAAGGCATAAAGTCTGTATGGAAACACAGAAGACCCTGAATAGCCAAAACAATCTTGAGAAGGAAAAACAAAGCTGTAGCTATCTTGCTCCCAATTTCAAACTACACTATAAATAAAACTATAGGCATCAAAACAGTGTGGTACTGACACAAGATCAATGGACACATAGGTCAATGGAACAGAATAAATAGAACAGAAGTGAATCTACACTTAATGGTCAATTTCACTATGACAAAGGAGACAAGCAGATACAATAAGGCAAGGACAGCCTCTTCAATAGATGGTGTTGGGAAACTGGACAGCTACATGCAGAAAAATCAGACTGGAATCATTTCTTATGTCATATACAAAAATAAACTGGTATATACATACAATGGAATATTATTTAGGCTTAAAGAGGAGGAAATAATGATATATGCCACAACATGGATAAACTTTGAGGATACCATATAAAGTGAAATAAGCCAGTCACAAAAAGACAAACACAGTATGATTCCACTTTTATGAGATATTTATCGTAGTAAAAATCACAGCAGTAAGAGCAGGAAGGGAGTTGTTAGGGTACTGAGGAAGGAGAGATGGGTAGTTACTGTTTCAGTTTTGCAAGCTGAAACAAATTATCTTGTTTTCTATCTTCTCTTTTCATGAGTAGGAGCACATAACTTCAATACAAGCTCATTTGTCATATCCTCTTTTATAGTTGATATTTTTGCTCTGTTTAAGAACCGTCTTTTCCTATGAGAGCTCAGAAATGTTCTGTTTTCCTCTAAAAGCATGATTTTATATCTTTAAAATTTACATCAGCAAACTATTCAGAATAATTTGTGATATAGATCAGTAGTAACTTGTCTCTTTACACTTCAAGATAACCCACTTCCATTTCTTCTAGAAATGCTGTGCTTGACTTTTTATTTGCTGTCATCTATCGTTGCCTCATCCAGTTTGACATCACCTCACCGTTGGAGCTGGTTTTCTGTCAAACTTCCTGGTGATCCCATCAGTTCTTGTCTCTTCCAATATTTACAGCTCCAGTGTGTCACACAGTCAAGTTTAGTCTTGGGACCAGAAAGCTTCAGTGGGCCTTTTTGTGTAGAAGGTTAATTAGGCTCACGTTTTAAAGGGAACGTTGCACGGTGCTGAGAGACAAGTTTTGCTCTCTTAAGTTTCTTCACAGCTTGTGTCAGCTTCTGTCCTAAATTATCAAGAACTTCTCATACAACAATCAGCTTCAGATAATGTCTACAGTGTATTCTCCAGGGAAAAGGACAGGTTAATTACTTGATCAGCATAATAAAAATAATGCCTTCCTCTGAGGCAAAATTTGGGCAGGTTTCTTCGTGACCAACATTAAAAGATTTGGATTTCTTAACCTTCACACCTGCACTTGTGATGTACACCTATTATGTGTATCGTATCCAACTGGGCCTCTTTTTATCACCTCTGAGAAGGCTGATACAGACAAGAAGAACAAATGAAAACACAAAGCTCTTGCTGTTCTTGTGTCATGAATAATAAAATCTTTCTTCTCAGACCCAGGAGTCTCATGCCTTCTGACAGCATCCATGAAGTTGACAGGATAATTTCTTATCTTGCATGTAGGATAAAATCTAAGACATTTCTTCACATTCTTTAATAGTCATGATGATAAGGATGTGATGCTGAGACAGACATGACTTTCTCAAAGAGAAAATTACAAAGATCTTACACAATCCTGGTTAGGGGATACGAGAATGCTTCCTGGAACAAGTGGAAATCTTCTTACCCAAGTTCTGGGCAATGTGAGAAAAGGACAGTTCTTTCAACAAATGAGGCTGCGAAAATTGATATGCACATGCAAAAGAAGGAAGTTGGACCCTTACTTAACACTACATACAAAAATTAACTCAAAATGGATCAAAGACCTAAATGTAAGACCTCAAACAATAAAATTCTTAGAAGAAAATACAGGGAAAAATTCACAACATTAGACTTGGCAATGATTTCTTTGGATTTGACACTAAAGGCACAGGTAACACACACTGAACCTCCTAAGATTTAAAAATCTTTTGTGTATCAAAGACAGAATCATCAGAGTAAAAAAGAATTCACTGAATAAGAGAAAACATTTGCAAATCATATACCTGATAAGACATTAATATCCAAAATATGGAGAAAATTCTTAAACAAACAAACAAAAAAAACCAACCGAGAAATAACCCAATTCAGGACTTGGGAAAGGCCGTTTCTCCGTAGAAGATATACAAAAGACAAATAAGCACATGAAAAGATGATCAACATCACTATCCATTAGGGGAATGCAGATCAAAACTACAATGAAATGCCATCATGCAGCCATTAAAATAGCTACTGTCAATACAATAGAAGACAACAAGTGATGACAAGAATGTGGAGAACTTGGAATTCTATGCACTATTGGGCAGAAAGGTAAGATGGCACAGTCATTGGAAAACAGGATGGCAGCTCCTCGGGAAATCAAAAACAGAATAACTACATGATCGAGCAACTCTTCTTCTGGGTACCTATACAAAAGAATCAGAAGCAGGGTCCCAAACAGATGTTTGATAGGTAAAACATGGAAACAATGCAACAGTTCATCAACAGATGGACAGATAAGTAAAATACAGTATAGACATAAAATTTAAAGAAAGGAAATTCTGCAATATAATGCAATGTGAATGAAACTTGAGAAATGTGAACAATAGAGGAAAATCTCACTAAAATGTTGTTGGGTGACCAGCAGGGGGAGCACTCACACATGTGCCGCTGGATCGCAGTACAGATCCCAGCAAGAAAGAGATGCTTGTTACCTTGCATTTTCTGGCAGGAAGTGACACTACTTGACTACTACCACTAGCAACAGGAAGCCAGACAACAGCTCAACCAATGAGAGACTGTCACAACGCAATGAGAAGCCACTGCACTTTGAACTCTCAGTTTCCTCCAAAGGACTTTTTGTTTATAACAGCCCCTCCCAACTGCCTCTTCTCCTCTATAAAAGTTTCCTCTTATTTGCTTCACTGGATTTCTATATGTTTCACCAGAGTTTGCTTGTCCCAAATTGTAATTCTCTGCTGCTCCTGCATAAACCCACTTGTCTGGTAAAATGCTGTTTTGTTGTTTTCGGTTAACAAGGGCATTAAGCTAGGAGAAATAGACCAGTCACAAAAGACAAATACTGTATGATTCCACGTATGTGAGATACTTAACAGCAGTCAAAATCATTAGAGACAGAAAGTAGAGTAGTAGTTTCCGGGGACTGGGGGAAGAGGAAAATGAAAAGTTAATGAATTGTTGTTTAATGGGCATAGAGTTTCAGTTTTACAAGATGAAATGAATTATGGAGCTGGATATGGTGATGTTTGCATAACATTATGGATATATTTAATACCACTTATCTGTACAATTTAAATCGTTAAGATGGTAAATTTTATGAGTATTTTTACTATGATTTTTCAAACCTCAAAAAAAAAATCCAGGGACTTGTCAAAAAAAAGAAAATCTAGTAAAGACATGAATTTGAGCAAACTCCAGGAGATAGTGAAGGATAGGGAAGCCTGGCATGCTGAAGTCCATGGGGTCGCAAAGAGTCAGACACAACTGAGAAACTGAACAACCCTAAAGACCCACCCCCAGGACCTGGCCCCAGAGACCCTTCCCTCTGCTCCCTCAAGATTTTAAACATCACATATTTCTGGGTGTGTGGGTTTACAGGCTTTGTAGAGCTGGGTCCCCCACCCCCACCCCCCTAGCCTCCAGAAGAGAAAAGGAGCTCCATGTGTTGCAAAATTAGAAACTAGAAGTTTGAGTTGGCTAGACTCTGACTTCAGAAGGGTGGAGGGAAACCTGTGACCCTGATATTCTTCATGGTCAGTAGCTGCCCCCTGCCCCAGTGGAGGCTGAGGACTGGAATCTACTCCCCACCCTAGAGCTTAGCCTTAATGGAAATGAAGAGCAGTTCCCTTTCTGCTGTTCCGCTACCCTGTGTGTATATAACCTAGAATATTGGTGAAAAGAGACCTTCCAGCTCCAAGTGTGGGGAAGCAGGAGAGCTATTAAGAACCCCATCGAGGGCCTTGTTCAGCCAAAATGAAAAGTGTTGAGAGGTTACTGCCCTTCCTTCCTGTCTCAACCTAGAGTCTGGGCAAACAGTTCTGTGAGAAGGATAACGATGCATGCACGAGTCTGCAGTAGCCCCGCTGTTTGACTGTTGGACCCCGGCCAGAAGAAGGAGCACAGGGCAGGCGTTTAAAAACTGGAGGGTAAAGGAGATGTGCTTTTTGCGGACTTGGACAAGAGATCTTTTCCTGTGTTTGAGCAGCACCCAGGTCTCTCTCCAGCCACTGGATAGAAGTGGCTTCCAATCTAGGGACATCAAAGTTGAGCCCTGATGTGGGCAAGTTCTCCCCTTGCCCTCACTCTACAAGGCAGGGCAACTCCAAAGAGGCTCAGGGTCAGGGGTGTTTTCCTAGAATCAGAGGCACTGTTGTGGCTGAAGTTTAGAAAATGTCATCAGTGTCCTGGAGAAGTAATACTGGAAGGGTATTAGATGGAGGTCTGATCTGGAGATATATATGTGTGTGTGTGTATTATTTATATATGTAAATATTTATATTTTTAATGTGGATCCCAGGAAGAGCAAGTAAAGCCTAAGTATACCTCAGGATCTGTCTTCTGATGTTACCCTGTCTGGAGACAATATGAACTTGACCCTGACATCTCCCCCTTGGGGGCACCATGGGAAAAAGGAGACCCTCCCTGTGCAGACTACATGCCTGTCATGATGATTTCATTGTGGGGTAAAGAAATCCTCCAGTAGTGGTGGGAGTGTTCATGAGGTAAGCACATGCTGCCTTAGGGGAAAATGAGGCAGACAGTGAGAAAGATGCTGAGGCAGAATGCCTAGGAAATGAACAAAGAGGGGGGGGCGGCAAAGAACGGCCAGCCAGGTGGTAATGAATGGAAACACCCCCATCATCTTCATCTTCACCATCCACTCACACTCACTAAAGGAGCCAGGAGCCAGGTCCTTGTGGCTCCACAATAAACTCCAGACCACACTGATGCATCCCTGCCAGACTGTGTGTGGAACTTGTCTTTGAGCACAAAGATGTGAGAGATATCTTCAGGCCTGTCATCACTCGTTTGGGAAGATGAACCTGGTGCCTTCCATCCATACTTGATGATAGTATGCAAGCCCTTGTCCTTCACCTGGACAATTTGCACATCAGGAACACAGTGTCCTCGTGTGGCCCTTATCTGCTTGGGCAGCCATGGTAATTCTCCAGTGCCTGTGGGCTCAGTCACTTCAGGCATGTCTGAGATACCATGGACTGTAGCCCGTCAAGTCTCCTCTGTCCATGGGGTTCTCTAGGCAAGAATACTGGAGTGGCTTCCCATGCCCATCTCCAGCGGATCTTCCTGACCCAGGGATCAAAACTGCGTCTCCTGTGTCTCCTGCCTTGCAGGTGGATTATTTACCCACTGAGCCACCCGCGATAACTGCATCTCATGCACCACAGGCAGACCTCCTGACAGCACAGTGATTCTGGGGCTCTGCTAGAACCTCTACTCTGACCATTCAAGTTAAAGCAGCCAAACGTATCAAATGGCTCCCCAAACTCATCCACTTTCAGGTCATCTAGGTTGAAGCAGTTGGAGGGCTGAATGGAGAAGCTGGTGGTTAAAAAAATAAAAAGTTCCAGCCAAAGTGGAGTCATCAAATAGGGAGACAATGTTAGTGTGGCGATTCTCATGAACGGTGTCATGGAAGAGATGAGTGACGCACCATTGCTGGTTTGGGCCTGCAGGGAATGAGAAATTAGGGCCATGTAGCTCATCCCAGCTCCACCCTGCTCTCTTCACTCTGACAGGATCGAGGACCTAGAGCAGCAAACTGCAGCTTTTAAAGAAAGGGTCAGGCTTACATAGCAAGCAAAGCCTGTGGGCTGGGGTGCTGCTCATAGCAGTAGACTTATCACCACGCATTCATCACTTTATTCTCCCAACTTGAAGTTCACAGAAGCCAAGTCACCCTCCAGGTGGAAACGATAGGACTGGAGAACTTGGAGGGTGGCCCCTCAGCCAGTGACCTTTTCGACATACCCCATGGCTGAAGCACTTCTCAAGTGTGAGTGGGTGGGTGAGAAGGGCCATGTGACCAACCTCAGGTCACATGAAGTGGGAAATTTCTTCCAAAAAATGAGCCATAAAGAATATGTGAAGCTATACTCAGTAGACTACTTGTAAATTTGTTAGTCATTCTGGAACTATTACAGGTGTTGTATGTGCGTTCCTGATATATGGAATGTGTAATTAACATATAATCTACTTGTGATACTTTTATATCTTATATATTGCATTAAAAACTAAGATTTCCAGCAAACAAGGCAAAAGAAGTATTCTAAATATAAAATCAAGCAGGTCTGGGTTGAGGTCAGACACTTTGCACTTCTAACAAGCAAGCTTCTGGGGGCAGCTGAGGCTGTTGGTCCATTGTGGGCTCTGAGTATCAAGATTCTAAGGCTCTCACGTTAACCATGAGGATGAAGGTCTTGATGTTAGATTTTAATATGTTGGTTATGCGTGTGGTAATTTCTAGGGCAGAGGTTCTTGTCAGGGAGTGTTTGATGGGAGGATACCTACATGCTGGCTCTCATGAGTCCTTTGTCCCTCTTCAAGCAGAGCCTCACGCTGCTCCCAGGGACTGAGGTCATTGTGTGAGGCAGGCTTGGGTCTCCTTTAGTAAACATTCTCTTTTTGACAAAATTGCTTATTCTTGCTCCCCCTTCATGAGATACTGATTGTCTCCTGACCTTGTGACTAGGATTACCCCTTGTTCCCTTGGTAACAGTTACTGTATGTTTGGTTTTCTGGTCCCTAACTTTCCCGAAAGAAGTTTCTTGTACTTGTACTACAGCCTATATATACTCATAGAAAAATCATTAAAGCACCTTTGCTCCATCAGAGCTTAGGTCCCCGGGTCTTTTTTTTTCTCTCTCTCTCTCTTTTTTTTACTTTCTTATCGTCGATTCCGTACCACCAGGTTCCGGTCCATTAAAGGACCCCAACAAATGGTGCCCGAACAGGGACACTGGTATACGTGGCATATGGGGCGGAATGACTCAGGGACCTATTGAGGTCTGTAAGTACTAAGGTGTGGGTCAAGCGGCTGGCCAGCCCCATTATTTTTCTACTTTACTTCACCATTTGTTTAAATTTCAGGGACTTCTGGTTTCACGCCAATGAATGAATAGAGGCTTGTCTTCAAACCGTAGTTGAACATAATCCTTAGTTTCCTGATAAATGCAGTTTTGATTTAGAAATTTGGCTCCAAGTCAAAGAAAATGTTAAATGAGCAGCCAAACAAGGAAAAAATATTCCAATTGATCTCTAGCCCCTATGGGCTCTTATTAAAGCTGTAATTCTGCCATTTCAAGGTACATTCTAGCCCTTCCAGTATTCAGCAACAGACAGAACACTTGTTACATAAATATAAATTAAATAATTTAACTTTACAAAAGGCCCAATTAAAACAATACCAAATATCTCAAAATTTTCTTACTAGCCCTGCCCCGGCTGCTCCAAATGCTTCTCCTCTGCCAACAGTCGCAACTCCAAAAGTCTCTCCTTTGTTGGAACCAATTGAAAAGTTATGCTAATTTTTAAATTAGATTAGAAGCTGCTATTTCCCATACTGTAATTGGAGAAGAAACCAAAAAACAGTTAGAGAAATTACTTGCTTATGAGAATGCAAATCAGAAATGTCAAAGAGCTATAGCTGCAATTTGTGAGACTAGGACTATTATTGATTATTTGAAGGCTTGTCACAATCTAGGATCAAAAACTTAAAAGATGCAAATACTAGCTGAAACAATGGTTACTACGTTTTAAAAAGGGAAATGAAGGATGCTTTACATGTGGAGATAAAAACCGTTTAAAAAGGGACTGCCCTAAAAAGGCTAATAAAAAACCTCCAAAAATTTGCCCTTGCTGCCATAGAGGAATGCACTGGGCCAAAGACAGTAAATTTAAATTTGATATTGAAGGAAAACCTATTCCAGGAAACTCCAAACAGGGGACCTCCCAGGTCCCCTACAACAAAAACCAGGGGCAAATTCTATCTTTTCCCTCAAACCCTCAATGTCCAGCAGTGCTGCCATTAATATACCAGCCCTAAATGATTTTTTCCTTTGCCCTTAAGCAGTCCCTTCTAGAATACCTACTGGACTTTTTGGACCCCTGCCCCCACAATCCTTCAGTCTTTTACTTGGCTGATCTAATTTGGCTTCTAAAAGAATTACTGTTCACCCTGGAATAATTGGTTCAAATTATAAAGGAGAAATTCAAATTATGATGTCAGCTCAGATTCTATGGCAATTCAAAAGGGGGGACAAAATTGCTCAATTACTTCTTTTGCCTTACATTTCTATTAACTCCTCTAATAATGTACGGACAGGCAGATTTGGCAATACAGATCAAAAACAATCCTTATGGACATCATTGGTATTTAAATATGTCCAACAAAATATAAATATCAAAATTAATAGTAAAAGATTTTCTGGTCTCCTCGGCACTGGATCTAACATTATTATTATTTCCAAACACTTGTGGCCCAAATCCTGACCTATACAAAAGGTCTCTTGCCAAATTGCAGGAATTTCTCAAACTAAAGTACAAGAAATTTATCAAAATATTCAAATCTACCCATATGATAGACCAAAAGGCCAACCTACAACATTAAGACCTTATGTGATAGATGCACCCCTTAAACTAATAGGAAGGGATTATTTATGCAATGGGAAACTCAGATATGCATTCCACATTTTTCCTAGGGGCCACTACTCATTTAACATACAAAACAATTATTAAAATAACTGAGAAAAATTTAAAAACTGAAAAAAAAAAAAAAACTGAAAAAACTATTTGGACAAAGCAATGGCCCCTTATGAAAGAAAAATTACAAAGCTACTAAAGAACTTATAAACACACAATTAAAATTGAAACATATTGAGGAATCTTGCTCTTTTTGGAACTCTCCTATTTTTGTTATAAAAAGGAGATATAACAAATGGTGTCTCTTAACAGAGTTTAGAAAAGTTAATTCTTTTATGAAACCTATGGGTGCATTGCAACCAGAGATCCCATCACCTATTACTATTCCTCAAAATTGGCACATTATTATTACTGATTCACAAGATTGCTTTTTTAATATATCTTTACACCCTTTAGACTGGGAGAGATTCACTTTCTCTCTCCCTTATCCTGATCATATCAGGCCTCATAAAAGATTTCAGTAGACTATGTTACCTCAAGGTATGCTTAAAAGTCCTGCTACTGCTGCTGCTAAGTCACTTCAGTCGTGTCCTACTCTATGCGACCCCATAGATGTCAGCCCACCAGGCTCCCCATCCCTGGGATTCTCCAGACAAGAGTACTGAAATAAGGTGCCATTGCCGTCTCCATAACAGTCCTGGTATTTGTCAAAATTTTGTAGCCAAGGCTTTACTTCCTATGTGACAGCAATTCCCTCATGCATATATCATTAATAATATACTATAGCTACAAAAAGGAGAAATGATATTTTTAACACTGAATGGCTATGATATTCTTTAGACTCCGGAGAAAACTGATTAAAATAAAATCTTTTTTGAAATTGCAAAACCGGTTCTTCTTGCACGTGCAGTTAGGATAAGGTTAATTTGTTAACATATTTCTTTGGAGCTCCAGTTCTGCCTGAGAAACAACAATAGGCCTAAGAAAAAAACCTTAAGTTAACTCTTATCATGTCCTTGGGATACACAGCCCACTCTATCTAGGACTCCAGCCATTAACAAATTGGTGGAGCTCAAAATAAATAAATAAGACAAAAAGATATTTTAAATTTCAAATGGAGAACTATGCCTATGTATCTAAAATTATCTATGTCTCAATGTATGTCTTTGTTTTGGATAATATAAAGTTAATAAGCTCTATTTAAATTCAACTTCACATGAACTGAAAAGTATTCAATATTAAATATGATGTTTATTTAAATATAAATATAATTTAAATATAATTATTTATTAATTTAATTAAGACATGTCTTAAGTCATTAACATTATAGAATACTTTTATTATGCCTTGGTTTAAGGTAAACTAAGTTTGTCAACAAAAAGGTAACTCTTTATATATATATACAAATATATAAATGAGATGAAAACTTTTAGATAAGCTCTATTAGAAATGATTATATTTTTAATAGAATAATCTATTATCTATAACCTAAAACAATCTCTTAGGATTGGAGTGACTTAGGTTTCTGGAGTTGTACTGAACTAAATAGTGGAAGTTTGTTGAATGGCTGGGTCATTTCCAAATGAAGTAGGATTTTGAAGCATTAAATGCTGAACATTGGCTTACCCTTACAAGGGGTTTTTCTTGCAGAAGAGCTGAAGAGATTTTGAACTGTTAATGAATATAAATATATATTTATATAGGAATGGATATATAAATATATAATATAATATGATTTGATAAATATATTCAACAGTCTATAAAATACTTAGGTAGATCACAATGAAAACCACAAAGTATGATGTGTTTATTTGAAATAAACATTGCATTTGTTTATTGTGCTATCATATTTTGTTTTGGCCTTTTAACTTTTCAAGATATTTAGTGCTGGAATTTTAAAAAGGCTTATGACAAATGAAAGAAAATTTTATGGCAAATAAATGTAACTCATTGTCCTGAACTTTCTTCCTCTTCCTTCTTACGTGTCTTGATCTATACAAATTCTTCTTTTCTAGGGGCAACACCTCTCTAAGGTAAAACTACACAACATGTTATAACCCACCTACCTATCAACTTACTTCGTGATAATGAGACACACTGTAACTGCAAATAAAAAATTAAATAAGAGGAAATACACAGGAACACTTTTATCTTCCTTATCCAGAACAAACTTTACTAGATTCTAATGTAATATAGTCTTTAAGCCTATAACTATTATTAATATGACTTTATTTCTGTTTGCAATCTGTAAGATTCTTAAAACAAAATGAAAACAACATAAAAAAAGATACCATTTCCCGAATAAATTATTTGTCCCTAAGAATATCAAAAATGTAAAATATTCACCTTCTTTTCAGGTCTGTCTTGAAAGTATAATCATCTTCTTTAACACACTGAACAGTGAGATTCAACAGTTGCTAAGCTGCATTTCTTTTTCAAGGACAAGGTCAAATACATTTGAATGTGAGCAACATTTCATTTGTCACGTTGTTCTGCATCACCTTTTCAATAATTTCACTTAGGAAAAAATATTTGAATGGTTACTCCTAAACCTTTGCCCCAAATAACACAAACCACAGCCAAATACCAGTCCCAAACAGATTTCTGAGTGATTTTTTTCTTTTGGACTGAAATATTTCCTAAGAATGTTTTCATCATTATCACTTTCCTTTTGTTTTATAATTATTGTTAATATAGCCTTATTTGCTTTAAATTTACCACAAGGAGATGTTTTGACAAAAGCAAAAAGCAAAAAACAAACAAAAAAAGGAAGTTTTGAAACATTAAAGGACACCTCCTTTCCTTTGCCCATTTGCTATCAAGACGGGTTAACTAATCAATGGAAATCTAAGAAACTAATTTTACAGGGAAAGGGGTATGCTTCTGTTTCTCCAGATGGATCCAATGAGCTCACATGACTTCCTCTTCAGAAGATTCAACCTAAGGGGGCCCCCAGCATTCAGACTAGGGATGAAACAACAAAAAACCCAGGAAGAAAGAATTCCAATACAAGCCATGGTGACATTAAAAATTTCCAAAAAACGCTGCACTGGACATCATCGACCTTATGATCTCCCTACTTGGGGACAGATAAAAACCCTTACTAATCAAACTGAAAATCTGATTTCTCAACAGGGAATGCCTCAGAATCCTAAAAATATTTTTCTTCGCTATGCTTGCTTTGCTTGCTTTTGCTTCCCCCGCTCAGGCTGACTTGATTGATCACACTTACTGGGCTTATATACCTATCCCCCCTTTTTTATTGTAGGTTATAAAATGGACAGATATAGGACCAATCATATCCACTAATGAGTCAACACACATGCCCCCTCCTTGGAACTTGGAGGGGCCCTCTCATCATGAAGAAAAAGAAAAACTAATTAATATCTTTCTAGGTTATGAAATCCTTCCTTTGTGTATGGGCACAACAGAATTATGCATAAACGTTAGCCGGCAAACTTAGGCCTTCCCCTGCCTCCAAAAGAGGACTTTCTGATGCTTCTTGGATTACTTACTGCCCTTTCTTTGTCCATGAGTCATGTTTATACTACTAAAACTTTAGGAAAAGAATTAAAGAAAAAACAAATAACACTATGCAAAGCGTTTCCTAATAAGAACTTTAAATATATTTCTGTTCATTGGGACAAATGTCAGGCCAAATGAGGAAAATTAATGTTTATAGCTAATCATACAATTGTCAATTGGGGACCCCATAGTATGTGGTTATTGAACTGCTCAGATGATATTAACAATACTATGTATGATTATATTACTCAAGTAACATGGAAGGTTACTAATACTACAATGGAACCTTACCATGACAGAGGACTTCTTGGCTAGCTTGACAATGGAATGCCCCCCACCTCGTCCTCGAATCATCCTTGATAAACAGATTGGACCTAAATAATGGGACATCTGAAAACTTGCTGCAAACACCGAAGAACTTGGGACTTGGACCAGACATTTCACAGGGACCGATCATAGCTATAGCAATTATTTCTTTCACTATAATCAATCATATTTTATACAAGCCTATGTTCCACTTCCTTTGGTTGTAGCTATAGAAAATTTACAATTCAATAGACTTTACGTTCTGTAACTTGCATAACTTGCAGATTATATACTTGTCTTAACTCCTCTATTTCCTTAAGATATGATTCTCTTTTGATTCTTCAATCTCGACGTAGTCTATGGTTACCAATAAATCTCCAATGGCCCTGGGAAGAAGGTCCCATGGCTGGACTTGCTTCCTGGTTGCTTACTAAATTGCTCCGGTGATCTAAACGATTCATTGGATGGCTGATTTTTAGTATTTTGGGATTAATAGCCATTTGCACCACTGCTGCTGTCACTGGTGTTGCTTTACAAACCTCTATTCAGACACATAATTTTATTGAAAATTGGACTCAAGATGCCCATACTATATGGGCCACTCAGACTCAGATAGATGAGAAAGTTCAAGAAGAAATACAGGAACTGAAAACAGCCATTGAATGGGTTGGAGATCAATTAACAGATGTACAAAAACAGGTGATGCTAAAATGTGACTGGAACTCTACTCAATTTTGTGTTACTCCTGTTCATTTCAGTAATAGTGCCTACAACTGGGAACAAATCAAGTTTCATTTATAAAACATACATGATAATGCCTCTCTGAATGTACAATTATTACAAAAAGAAATATTTGGAACCCTTTCTAATAATCTGCCCTCTTCCATTGATATGGAAACTTTAGCTAAACAATTAGCTGATCAATTATCTGGGCTAGACCCACGTGGATGGTTTCAAAGCCTTACTCATAGCATTGGGTCTGGAACCATAATTCTGGTGATTGTCTTAACAATTATATTTGTTGTCTACCGTTGCCTTCATGCAAAGATTGTCAAAACTAAACAAACTCTGATGGTCAGAACTCTTTTCATGAATATTAATAAATAAATAAGGGGGGATTGTCAGGCAGTGTTTGACGGGAGGATGCCTACGTGCTGTCTCTCATGAGTCCTTTGTCCCTCTTCAAGCGGAACAGCACGCTGCTCCCAGGGACTGAGGTCATTGTGTGAGGCAGGCTTGGGTCTCCTTTAGTAAACATTCTCTTTAGGACAAAACTGCTTAGTCTTGTTCCCCTTTCTTGAGATATGGATTGCCTCCTGACCTTGTGACTAACATTACCCCTTGTTCCCTTGGTAACGGTTGCTGTACGTTTTGTTTTCTGATCTCTATCATTCCCGAAAGAATTTTCTTGTACCACAGCCTATATATACTCATAGAAAAATCATTAAAGCACCTTTGCTCCATCAGAGCTTAGGTCCCTGGGTCTTTCTCTCTCTCTCTCTCTCTTTTACTTTCTTATCATTGACTCCATACCACCAGGTTCTGGTCCATTAAAGGACCCCAACAGGTTCTCAGCCAGGAGGGATTTTGCCTTCCACTTTGTATGCCATGCTGGAGACATTTCTGTTCACGGAGAAGGGGTGGTGCTGTGACTGCTGACTAGTGAGTGGATGCTAGGGATGCTGACAAACTTCCTAAAGCACAGCCTCCACAAGAAACTATCCAGCTGAAAACCTCAGTAAGTACTCAGGTGGGGAAATACTACACTAGGGAAACTTCTAAAAGCAAGCAGAGTCAGTGGATTCCAAACAAGAAGAGGGGAGAAATGAATTAGTAAAATAAATCCTAAGTCAATCAGCAAAGAGGTGATTAGAAAAAGAAACATAGAAGAATAGAAGAAATAGAAAGCATAAAGGGACATGGCCAATTTAGGTGCAAATATATTCGTTTAGCATATTAAGTATAACTGGAATTATCAGTTAACAAAGATTGTCAGACTAGATATTCCAAAAAATGTGCCATTTATAATTGCTATATATAAAACCTAAGGATGCAGAAAGTTTTAAATAAAAGGATGGCAAAAGCATGGCATGAAAATACTAATCAAAAGAAGCTGATGCATCTATATTAATTTCAGAGAAACAAGGCTTGACATGAAAAGGTCTTGCTCAGTATAAAGAAGCAGTTTCATAATGATAAAAGACTGAATTCACCAAAAATACAAAATGTCTTCATTTTATGCCTCTATAAACATGGCTTCAAAATATATAACACAAAAAACAAAACAGGAAGAGCGGGCAATTCTAGAATTAGAAGTGGGAGTTAAGCAATTTCCTCAATATTAATTTGCTAAAAGCTGAATTAATTTAGATATGAATGTGAGGCGAGCAGAAGTAACGCCATGGCAGGCAGCTTAGATTAGGAGTAGGCCTTCCTACTTCTGGGTGGTAAGATTATCAGGCCACCTGGATACAATCAATCAGCTTTTGCTTAACACTGACCGCTGTTTGCCAATTAGGAAATTAGGAACGGGGCGGAAACCCCCCACCCCCCAACCCCGCCAACCCCGGGAAAGTCCTGCTCGCCTGAAAGTTTTGACCAGTGAAATTGCTTTGCAAACTTGTAACCAATCCGCTTAAACCAACTACCAACGGCGTGTGCTCACCCTATAAATTTGTGTAACAGCTTGGGCTCGGGGCTCTCTGACCCCGCACCACTGCGTTGGATGAGGCAGGAGCCCTGACTTCAGTCAGCAATAAACTTCCCTTTTTGCGAGTTGCATTGTCTGGGAGCCTTCTCTCTTCCCGCTCAGGGATTCGGACATTGGGCATAACAATGAATACCAGGTCTGTCTATCACAAACAATAAATCTGGCATTTTGGACTTTGCAGAATGTTGCTCCCATTGCTGACTACACCTCTTAAAGACACAAAGGGATTTACAAAACTCGGCCACATATTGGGCCCAAAGTAAGTCTTGGCTGTAATCAAAGGATTTTTTAAAATACCAAACATATCCTCTAATTATAGTGCAATGAAGATAGAAATTGATAGAGAATGTGTTAGAAAGTCTTCTTGAAAACAGCACTTGAAACGGTTATCCCTCAGTATATGTGGATTCACCCCAGAAATGCCCGATGAATACCAAAATCCATGTATGCTCAAGCCCCTTACGTTTAACAATTGCACACAACCTAGACACATCCTCTTGTATACTTTAAATCATCTCTAGATTGCTTATAATACCTACTGCAATGTAAATGACTCAATGGATATGAGTTTGTGCAAAACCAAGGAGACAGTGAAGTACAGGGAAGCCTGGTGTGCTGCAGTCCACGGGGTTGCAGAGAGTTGGACACGACCGAGCGACTGAACAATAAATGCGGCAAGTACAAGTTCTGATGTTTGAAACTTTCTGGAATTTTTTTTCCAAATATTTTTGACCCAAGGGTATGGAGGGCCAACGGGGGTGTAAATAACTTTCTGGAGAGGAGAGAAAACAATTCTGTTTGATTCTTACAAATCCACTTACCTAGACCAGGGTAGCCAGATAGGGCTTGGTGATGGTTGCTTTTCATAGAGACATAATTCATATACCATAAAATTCATCTTTTTACAGGGCACAACTGCATAGGTGTTAGTATATTTATCAAGTGGGGGAATCATCTCCACTAACTCCAGGACATTTCATCACCTCCAGAAGAAACCTGATACCCATTAAGGAGTCATTGTCCATTGCCCGCCCCCGACCCCTGACCTCAGCTACTTTGTCTCCAGAGATTTACCTATGTGGACATGTCCTGTAAATGAAAGCACACCACGTCAGCCTTTTGTGTGTGCCTCCTTTTGCTCAGCAAAATCTTTTTATTTTTTTTTTTTCTGTCAGGTTCCAACATGTTGTCGCACATGTCAGTACTTCACTTATTTTTATAGCTAAGAAATATCCATTATATATATTTACCCATTCATCAGTTGATAAACATTTGAACGGGTTCCACATTTTGACTTGTGAACAATCTTACCGACATTTTTTTACGAGCTCTTGTGTGGCCATGTTTGCAGTTCCCTCGGGAATATGCCTAGCAGTGGAATTGGCTTGGTAATGTTTTCCGAAGTGGGGTGTACCATTTTACATCCTCATCAGCAGTATGAGGATTCCAGTACTTCCACACCCTCACCAAACACCTGCTACCATCTGCAATAATACAAATGATTTTCATGTTGATCCTGTATCCTGCCATCTTGCTAAACATGTTTGCCGCTGTGTTGTGCTGAGTTGTGACCGGCTCTCTGTGGCCCCGGGGACTGTAGCCCGCCAGGCTCCTCTGCCTCTGCAGTTCTCCAGGCAAGAATACTGGAGTGGGTGGCCATTTCCTTCTCCAGGGGATCTGGCTGACCCAGGATCAAACCCGCATCTCTTAAGTCTTCTGCATTGGTAGGTGGATCCTTTACCACTAGCACCACCTGGGAAGCCCAAACACAGGTAGCTTTCTTTTCTTAGTGGATTTGTTAGGATTTCTTATGTATAAGATCATGTCACCTGCAAATAGTTTTACTTCTTCCTTTCCAATCTGCAAGCCTTTGCTTTTCCTTGACTAAATATTCTGGATAGAACATCCAGTATGGTCTGCAGAAGAGGCAAGAATGTTTTATTCCTGATCTTATGTGGAAAACACTCAGTCTTTCATCTCTAAGTATTGTTATCTGTGCGGTTTGGGAGATGCCTTTTATCAGTTTAAGGAGGTTCCCTTCTATTCCTAGTTTGAGAGTTTTTAATCACAAAAAGGGGTTAGATTTTGCCAGATGCTTTTTCTGCATCAATTGAGATGATCATGTGGTTCTCCCTGCATTTTATTCTACTGACATGGTATATTACATTGACTTTCTTGATATTAAACTAACCTTTAATGTTTGAGATAATTTACATTTGGTCACAGTATACAATTTTTTATATGCTGCTGAATTCGGGTTGTCAGCATTTTTGTATCTATGTTTCTAAGGGATAAATGCTCTGTAGATTTCTTTCATTTTGGTGTTTTTGTTGGCTTTAGTTATCAGGGAAATATTGGCCTCAAAGTAAGCTGGGAAGTGCTTCCTCCCCTTCTGTTTTTGGAAGAGTTTGAGAAGAACTGGTTATTAATTTTGCAAATGTTTTGGTAGAACTCAGTGAGACCATCGGGGCCTGTGCTTCTCTTTGTGGGTGGTTTTTACTAGTAATTCAGCATATTCCCTGTATTCCAGACACAAGAACATTTCTGCTGTACTTTCTATTCCACAGAAAAGGGATAAAACTCTACACAGCAGTCTCAGTCAGCTTTTGTCAATAGAGCAGTTCAGGTCAGATCAGGTTCTGCCCCCAGTGACTCATATAAAAGAATTTCTGCAATGTGCATCACAGCTCCTGCAGTGCTACTAAGCCAGCCATGGCCCACTGGTCCTCATCTAACTTGTAGGGCCAGCTTCTGTCTTTGGCTGGGCTGAAGAGGCTCTTAAACTACCAGAGGAAACTGAGGCATTTTCTTTCCTCTGGGACATTTGTGGAGTTCTGGTCTGGTCGCTCTGTAAGAGCCCACATCACACCCACAACACACTCTGGGTCTGTTCTTCCATCTGGAGTACACAGCTGGGCAGGGGAGGACTGATGACAGGCGTGTGCTGAGACTCTGGATATTCTGATGAGAACCAGGGACAGGAGAGATGGGCCTTCTTCCGGCTGCTCTTTGTGTAATTTCTTGTGGGTTTGGAAAGGGGAAGTAGCATCAAGTCCACTTCCTCGATCCCTCAGCCCTCTGTCCTCGACCACTGCCCAGCTGAGGTCTTCACCTCCAGGACCATCATCCAAGCCTCTTCCCTGGCTCTGGGCTTTGTTGACCCTGGAAAGATCTCCCCAAGTCTTACTGGTCCCCATCCCTCAGGGAAACTTCAAGCCCCTCACCCTGCTATTTAGAGGCTCCTCAGGATCTGACCCCTACACTCTGACTCCTCCACATTTATTGTGCCGCTCGGTCTCACTTTCCCACTCTGCACATTGAGTTACTGGTTCCCCTGACAAATGAGAAGGCAGGCCTTGCAGGTAGAGGTTCAGGGTACAGGCAAAAGACTGGAGATGCTGAAGCATGTGTGGGTTTGCAGGAACCAAGAACGTTTCCCAGGGAGTGGGGGTTGCTGAGACTGGGAAGATCTGAATCCTGGGTGCCAAGGTGACTGCATCCTTCCCTTTACTCCCCTAATCCAGGTGTCACCAAGTCCCAATCTGCCTCCTTGGGAATCTCGTCACCCTCATTACCTGCCACTTCCCTCACTCCACCTGCTCCACCTCACTTAGAACAGAATTCTCTCAGGTTTCTTAGCCTCATCCTGCCCTTCAATTCGGATGCTGTCACTACTTTGCCAAAACCCCCTGCAATATCTTCTGCCTTCCAGGCTAAAGCTTCCATCTTCAGCTCACTCCAAAATGCTCGCCCTGGAGTCAGCCTCATCTTCTTATGCTCTCGATGCCTCTGCGCATCAGCAGTGGAGCTCAGCTATCTCTGGACCACACATGTGAGGACTGTGACATCAGCAGTCTGCAAAGGACCACACTCAGCACTCACATCTTGAGCAGCCCCTCCCACACTGAGTTGGGCTTGGCCATGTGACTTGACTTGGCCTGTGGTGCAAGCAGAGGTTTAAAGGCACTTGGAAACTGTGACTCGTTCTCTTAGAAACTGCTCTGGAGCCGTCAACCATTAAATAAATAGGTCCAGCCACCCTGGAGCAGCCAAATGCTGGGAGAGGTACACCAGGCCTTGGCTGAGGGCCAGACTCGGGAGTGAAGAAGTCACCTTGAACATTGCAGCCCCAGCACACACCACATGGAGCAGAACCTTCCCGATGAGCCAAGCCCAGACTTCAGAATGATGAGGGATGATACATATCACTGTTTTAAGTCACTAAGTGTTGGGGGATGTGTTGAAAGGCAGGAAAATGTAAGTGCGACACCACGGATCATTCATTATTGGCAGGCTAAGCCAGAACATCCAACATCAAGCTGCAAGTGATTACACTACCCATGTCCCCACCCCATTAACTCCTCACTCACTCAGTCCTTCAAGTATTTACATTTAGGAAGGGACATGTATGTGTGTGTGAGGCAGTGGGGTGCAGAGAGCATTAGGCTGAGGTTAAACCACAGGCCCTGTCCTTAGGAAATGAATGTCAGCTAGCATGACGAAGAAGAGGGTCTCCTTCGTCCTCATCCGCCAGGGTTTGATCTGCTCTAACAAACAGTAGGGACTCAGTAACATGAGAGCTGAGCTGGTGAAAGCAACCTGCCACCAAACACCAATGTCCCTGCCACCCTGCAAGGCCAGACTTCACTCGGGTGCCACGTCCTCTGTGAAACCTTACACATACCATCTGTGTCATCTGTTGCTCCTTCCAAGGGCTCTTTGGCACCTGCATCAGTTAAAATCTGGGTGACTTGCCAAGTGATGAAACCCCAAAGTAACTTATACGTTTAACTCTCCCAGGTGACGGGTAACCTGTGTGGGTCTCAACAGCATCAGGATCCCTGGGCTCCTCCCGTGTTGTCCTGCTGCCTTGCTGGGCCTGCGCTTCTCAGATCACTTCCTGGCCTGGGATGGCTGCACCCACTCCTGCCATTAGGTCCACATTCCGGAGCACAGGAAAGAGGGGGAAACATTATTTCCCCACTTAGGAACGCTTTCTAGAAGATGCCCATGTCACTTCTGTTCATATATTACTGGTCCGAATTTAGGATTGCCAGTTTTGATGTCAAAAAGTGTCTCAGGAGAGTCGTTGTTAGAATCATTAGGTTCCAGTGAAGGAGAGACTTTTGGATTTGTGCCTGCTGGCAGAGGAGGGGCCTTTGGAGCAGTCAGGGCACGGCTTGTAGGAAAATTCTGAAACATGTTATGTTGTTCTAATTGGGCCTTTTGTAAAGTTATATCATTTAATTTATATTCATGTAATAAGTGTTCTGTCTGTTCTTGAATATTAGGAGGGCTAGAAGTTACCTTAAAATGGCAGAATTACAGCTTTAATGAGAGCCCAAAGGGGCCAGAAATTGCCTGGAATATTTTTTTCTCCATTTGGTGGCTTGTACAACATTTGCTTTGACCCAGTGCCAAATTTCTAAATCAAAACTGTCTTTATCAGGGAACCAAGGATTCCAATTAACCACTGTTGAAAGGCAAGCCTCTATTTGTTGGCATGAAACCAAAAGTCCCTAGCTTTCAACAAATGGTGAAGAAATGTAGAGAGATGATGGGGCTTTCCAGCCTTTTGAAGTTGAGTAGAGAAATGAGGGGTTTCCTGCATTGCAGGTGGATTCTTTACCAGCTGAGCTACCAGGGAAGCTATGATTAGATGACAAATTGTGGAATTCATGAATGGGTCCTCTGCCACGTCCTGCATTTCCAGCTCCTCCTTCCTACAAGTAGATGTTACCAAGGTGAATTTGGGCCCATAGGAGTCTTTCAATGTATTATTGCATGCAATTTTCTAATATTTTGTGAGGGTTCTTGCACCTATGTTTATGAGAGAATCTGCCCTGTAATTTTCTTCATATATATTGCCATTTTGGGCTTTTGGCATCAGTCATGTTGTCCTCATAAAATGAGGTAAGATGCTTTCTCTACTCTTCAGGGTTTTTTTGTTTTTGTTTTTGTTTTTTTAGAAGTGCTTGGGAAGCATAGGTATTAACTCCTTGAATGTTTGGTAGAATTCACCTGTGAAGCCATCTCGTCCTGAACTTTTGTTTGGGGTAGTTTTCTATTACTATTTCAAGCACTGGACGAGTGATCAGTCTAATCAGGTTTTCTACTTCATGATTCAGGCTTGGAAGGTTGTATTATTCTAAACATTGGTCCATTTCTCCTGGACTGTCCAAGTTTGTTGGCATAGATAGATGTTCACAATATTGCCATAATTCTTTGTATTGTTGTGTAATTATTGCTCTTTTTCCTCTTGTTTCATAATTTATTGATCAGAGCCTTCTCTCTCTCTCTCTTTTCTTAAAGTGAGTCTAATTAAATGTTTCTCAATGTTGTTTCCCTTTTCAAAGAACCAGGTTTTAGTTTGATTGATCTTTTTCAAAAAATGCTAATGCTAAGTCACTTCAGTCGTGTCCGACTCTGTGCGACCCCATGGATAGAAGCCCACCAGGCTCCTCCATCCTCAGGATTCTCCAGGCAAGAATACTGGAGTGGGTTGCCAGTTCTTTCTCCAAAATATTTTAAAAAAAAATTTGTAAAGAATATTTTTAAAATATTTATTCATTTATCTGGGTGCCCTATGTCTTAGTTGTGGCACTCGGTGTCTTTAGTTTCAGCATGTGAAGTCTTAGTTGTCCCATGTACTATTGAGATTCTGGACCATGGATCAAACCCAGGGCCCCTGTATTGGGAGCTTGGAGTCTTAGCTACTGGAACACCAGGGAAGGCCCTGATTTATCTTTTCTACACTTTTTAGTCTCTGCTTTATTTATTTCCACACTGATTTTATCATTTTCTTCATTCCTGACTCTGGGCTTTGTTTGTTCCTCTTCTTCTAGTTTCTTTAGGTGTATGGCTAGAATGTTATTTGAGATTTTCTTTATTTCCTTAGGTGGGCCCGTATTGCTGTAAACTCCCCTCTCACTTTTCTAGTTCTCGTGTCAAAGATGGCTTCTTCATTTCGTACCATTGTGAGTGGAATATAGGTTATACGTGATTTCTACCTAAATTTGTTGAGATTTGTTTTGTGTTCCAATATATGATCTATCTGTGAGCAATCGAGCCAGGAGCTGAACCCATGACTGACAACTCAGAGAAATGGGTACCCTTGTGAGTGAGTGGTTTGAGCCACAGATTGGGTACCCCAGTCCTAGGGTCCTGTGTGTTTGATACAAGCCACATTGTCTGGTGGGAGAAGTGCTGGGATGAGAAGAAGGGCTATAGGAAGGCAGGGCTATGCTCATGAGGAGCACTCATTGCCTAGCCCATGAGGCAGGGAAGACAGTGTTCTACTCAAGGAGCTGCTGATTTCCCACAACCAACTCACCACACACCCCAGCCCCAGTGGAATGAACACACCAGTCCTCCTCCCTCCATGGCACTGTATCTGCAAAAGCCACTATGAAGGAAGAGTTGATGGAGGGACACAGAGGTAACCAACAGCCAGGGCAGAGCCTGGGTGGAGCGGTGGCAGCCACTGTTGCTGTTGATTCAAGAAACCCCCCAGAAGCAGCCCGGAGATCATATGACAGCTCGTTCACTACAGCTCATTCCATGATATCACATGCAAAGAACTGCCTACCCTGAGGACCAGTTTCACAACAGTGTAGGAGTGACAGAGGATGGGGAAAGTTTAGAGACACAGGGGACCTGCTGCACAGACAAGACAGAGAAGTGTGCTCTCGTGGCTGCAGCATTTCCTAGGACTGCCTTCCACCTACTGATGTGCCCCAGCCTGAACACAGCGAATGCTTCTGCCCAACTCAATCCATGTCATATCCCTGCTCTGGATGCAGAGTGCCTACAACCAGAGAGAAAACTTCACCTAAGGACACAGAGCAACCTGGTTCTGGGACAGAGCTGTTTGGCAACAGCGCACTTCTCAACCAATGCTTAGGATCCATGTGAGCTTCTGCAAGCTGTAAAGAGCAGCTCCATAACAGGGTGGGGGCTGCAAAGACAGGGAGCAGTCTTCAACTGGGAAGGACAATGGGAACTTAAACTTGAGGCTGTGACAGCACAGCCATTGGCATCTACATAGACCAAGCATCAGACCCATGTCTGCCCTTGGTTCCCAATTGATTCAGAGGTCTTCTTCCTCTGGGGAAATGGACCCACTGTGTGGAGAGGAAACACACACTTAGAAGAAAGACATTCACCTTGGGCCCGACCCACAGGGATTCTGTTCCACCACCTAACTGGATTAAAAACAAAAAACGAGCTCCTTCACTATGATTCCTGCAAAAGACTTTTCTCAGATGTAAATCTGCAAAGAGACAAACACATAGAGACTAAACAACACACTACTAAAATATGATAGGTTCAAAAAAGAAATCAAGAGTAAATCAGAAATTACCAGAAGACAAATGGGAACAAAAACACAACTTTCCAAAATTGATGGAACACAGTAAACACAGTTCTAAGAGAAAACTTTATATCAATACAGGCCTACTTCAAATGTGTAAGAAAAATCTAAAGAAAAAACCCAAACCCACTTAATTGACTAAATTTCTACTAAAAGTCTTTAAAGACTGAATTAGGAGGAACTAGACAATCTTGAATGATAAGAAGCAAAATGGCTGTCTGAGGAGGCCTTAGAAATAGCTGTGAAAAGAAGAGACGCAAAAAGCAAAGGAGAAAAGGAAAGATATACGCATCTGAATGCAGAGTTCCAAAGAATAGGCAGGAGAGATAAGAAAAGCTTCCTTAGCAATCAATGCAAAAAATACAGGAAAACAATAGAATGGGAAAGACTAGAGATCTCTTCAAGAAAATTAGAGATACCAGGGGAACATTTCATGCAAAGATGGGCTCAGTAAAGGACAGAAATGGTATGGACCTAACAGAATCAGAAGATATTAAGAAGAGGTGGCAAGAATACACAGAAGAACTGTACCAAAGAGATCTTGATGACCCAAATAATCATGATGGTGTGATCACTCAAACTCACCTAGAGCCAGACATCCTGGAATGTGGAGTCAAGTGGGCCTTAGGAAGGATCACTACAAACAAAGTTAGTAGAGGTGATGGAATTCCAGTTGAGCTGTTTCGACTCCTGAAAAATGATGCTGTGAATGTGCTGTACTCAAAATGTCAGCAAATTTGGAAAACTCAGCAGTGGCCACAGGACTGGAAAAGGTCCATTTTCATTCCAGGCCCAAAGAAAGGCAATGCCAGAAAATCAAGCTACTGCACAATTGCTCTCATCTCACACACTAGTAAAGTAATGCCCAAAATTCTCCAAGTCAAGCTTCAGCAACACGTGAACTGTGAACTTCCAGATGTTCAACTGGTTTTAGAAAAGGCAGAGGAATGAGTGATCAAATACCAACATCCTCTGGATCACCGAAAAAGCAAGAGAGTTCTGAGAAACATGTATTTCTGCCTTATTGACTGTGCCAAAGCCATTGACTGTGCAGATCACAATAAACTGTGAAAAATTCTGAAAGTGATGGGAATTCCAGATCACCTGACCTGCCTCTTGAGAAACCTGTATGCAGGTCAGGAAGCAACAGATAGAACTGGATATGAAACAACAGACTAGTCCAAAATAGGAAAAGGAATACATTAAGGCCGTGTATTGTCACCCTGCTTATTTAACTTATATGCAGAGTACATCATGAGAAGGGCTGGGCTGCAAGTAGCACAAGCTGATCCCAAGATTGCCTGGAGAAATATCTATAACCTGAGATATGCAGATGGCACCACCTTATGGCAGAAGGTGAAGAAGAACTAGGGAGCCTCTTGAGGAAAGTGAAAGAAGAGAGTGGAGAAGTTGGCTTAAAGCTTGACACTCAGAAAACTAAGATCATGGCATCTGGTCCCATCACTTCATGGCAAATAGATGGAGAAACAGTGGAAACAGTGTCAGACTGTATTCTGGGGTCTCCAAAATCACTGCATATGGTGATTGAGCCATGAAATTAAAAGATGCTTACTCCTTGGAAGGAAATTTATGACCTAACTAGACAGCATATTAAAAAGCACAGACATGACTTTGTCCACAAAGGTCCATCTAGTCAAGGCTGTGGTTTTTCCAATAGCCATGAATTTATGCGAGAGTTTGACTATAAAGAAAGCTGAGTGCAGAAGAATTGATGATTTTGAACTGTGGTGTTGGAGAAGACTCTTGAGAGTCCCTTGGCCTGCAAGGAGATCCTATCAGTCCATCCTAAACGAAATCAGTCCTGAATATTCATTGGAAGGACTGATGTTCAACCTGAAACTCCAATACTCTGGCCACCTGATGTTAAGAGCTGACTCACTGGTAAAGGCCCTGATGCTGGGAGGGATTGAGGGCGGAAGGAGATGGGGACGACAGAGGATGAGATGGTTGGATGGCATCACCTACTCGATCGGCATGAGGTTGAGTGAACTCCAGGAGTTGGTGATGGACAGGGAGGCCTGGCGTGCTGCGATTCATGGAGTCACAAAGAGTCAGATTCGACTGAGTGACTGAATGAAGTAACAAAGGCAAAAGAAGTAATTGAGCATTATTGTGCCCCTTTTTGAATTGCCACAGAATATGAGATGACATCATTATTTGAACTTCTCCTTTAAAATCTGAATTAATTATTCCAGGGTGAACAGCAATTCCTTTACAAGTCAAACTAGATCGGATGAGTAAAAGACCGAAGGTTTGTGGGGGTGGGAGCCAAAAAAGTCCGGTAGGTATTCTAGAGAGGACTACTTGAGGGTAAAGGAGAAAATCATTTAGGGCTGATATGTTGACGGCAACACTGCCGCATGTTGAGGGTTTGAGGGAAAACATGGAATTTGCCCCTGGTTTTTGCTGAAGAGGACTTGGGGGGTCCCATGCTTGGAGTTTCCTGGAATAGGTCTTCCTTCACTATCAAATTTAGATTTGCAATCTTTGGCCCAATGCATTCCTCTATGGCAGTGAGGGCAAATTCTTGGAGGTTTGTTTATTAACCCTCTTAGGGCAGTCACTTTTTAAATGGTTTTTATCTCTACTTTTAAAGCATCCTTCATTTTCCTTTCTAAAGGCAGCAGCCATTGTCTCAGCTACCATTTGCATCTTTTGAGATTCTGATCCTAGATTGAGACAAGCCTTCAAAAAATCAATAATAGTCCCAGTCTCATGAATTGGAGCAATAGCTCTTTGAAATTCCTGATTTGCATTCTCATAAACAAGTAATTTCTCTAGCTGTTTTTTGACTTCCTCTCCAATTACAGTATGGGAAATAGCAGTTTCTAATCTAGCTAAAAAATCAGCATACTTTTCATTAGGTCCTTGTAATATTTTGGTGTAGCTACCTGTAGGCTCTCCTTGAGGAGTAATTCGATCCCAAGTTTCAAGGGCCACTGTTTTTAATTGCTCATGCAGCAAGGAAGGGCATTGTATTTGAGTTTCTATGGCATCAAATTGTCTGGTGTCAGTTAACATTTCAAGTCATTTGGTTTTGGGAGTGCCAGCTCAGGCATTCTCGTTAGCATGATCTCTGGCTATATCATGAAACCACATTGTCCATTGAAGATATTCTCTTGGTTTAAGGAGAGCTTTTACTAGAATTCACCAATCATAGGGAATAAAGTTTCCAATAGAAGATGCCACAGCATTTAGAAGCTCTTTAGTAAAAGGTGAATGTGGGCCATACACAGTTACAGCCTTTTTCATTTATTGCATGTAAAAGAAACTAATACCTTCATATTGAGATATTATGTGCCCTTGAGCATCAGGATTTCTTTAAACTGGAAAGGCAGACAAACCATTGGGTTCAGAAGCTTGTGATTGCAAAGCCAGTAATTCAGAGAGCTTCTGTCATGGAGGAGAGTATGTACTGATTTTTTCCAAATATGAGTCTGTACTAAGGACTTATCATTATTGTCTAAAAAATGATTGCCAGTTTTGATGTCAAAAAGTGTCTCAGGAGAGTCGTTGTTAGAATCGTTAGGTTCTATCAAAGGAGAGACTTTTGGATTTGTGCCTGCTGGCAGAGGAGGATCCTTTGGAGCAGCCGGGACAGGGCTTGTAGGAAAATTCTGAAATATTTTACGTTGTACTAATTGGGCCTTTTGTACAGTTATATCATTTAATTTATGTTCATGTAATAAGTGTTCTGTCTGTTGTCGAACATTAGGAGGGCTACAAGTTGCCTTGAAATGGCAGAATTACAGCTTTACTGAGAGCCCAAAGGTGCCAGAAATTGATTGGAATACTTTTTTCTCCATTTCCTTTGACCCAGTGCCTAATTTCTAAATCAAAACTGTCTTTATCAGGGAACCAAGGGTTACAATTAACCACTGTTGAAAGGCAAGCTTCAATTTGTTGGTGCAAAACCAAAAGTCCCTGAGCTTTAAACAAATGGTGAAGTAAAGCTTAGAAATGATGGGGTTTTCCAGCCGTTTCAAGTTAAGTAGAGAAATGAGGAGTTTTTTTAGCCGTTTGACCCATGTCTTAGTACTTACTGACCTCAATAGGCACTGAGTCACTCTGTCTGAAATGCCACGTATACCAGAGTCCCTGTTCTGGATGCCACATGTTGGGGTCCTTTAATGGATAGAGAGACAAAAAAGGCATGGGGACCTAAGCTCTGATGGAGCAAAGGTGCTTTAATGATCTTTTTGTGAGTATATGTAGGCTGTTGTACAAGGAATTTCTTTTGACAATGATAAAGATCAGAAAACTAAACATACAGCAAGCATTACCAAGGGAACAAGGGATTAACGATGGTCATAAGGTCAAGAGACAATCCATAGCTCATGAAAGAGGATTGAGACAAAGCAGTTTTCTCATAAAGAGAATGTTTACTGAGGGAGACCCACGCCTGTCTCACACACTGACCCCAGCCCTGGGAGCCCTGGGAGGAACAGAGGATTTATGAGAAACAGTACGTAGGAATCGTTCTGTTAAACATCCCCTGACAGACAGGGAGCCCTGGTGTCTGCGGTTCATGGGCTTGCAAAGAGTCGGACATGATGAGTGACTGAACTGAACTGAACTGAACAGAATCAAAAACGTCCCAGAAAACAATGTCCAGGACTTGAGGGTGTCACATGTGATCCTATGACACATTTTTAAAAATAACATCTATCCTTCTTAAACTGTTCCAAAAAGCTTAAAAGGAGGGGAACACTCTTAAATTTATTCTGTCAGGCTATCTCTACTCTGATATCAGTACTATAAAGATACCCTACAGAAAATTAAAGATCGTTTTCTTCATGAATATGGTTGAAAAAAGCTTCCAAGAAAATATTAGCAGACAGAATTCAACAATCTATAAAAGGCATCATAAATGATTATCATGTAGCATTCTTCCAGAGATACAAGGAGGGTTAAAAATCTACAAAACAATCCATGTGATACACCACATTAAAAAAAGGAAGAGAAACACAAGATTGTGTCAACAGATGTAGAAAAAGCATCGAAAAAATCTAACATCCATTCATGGTAAATACTCTAAGAAAAATGGGCATAGAGAAAACACATCTCAACATAATAAAGGCCATTTATGGCAAAGCCATAGAGGTGGATATCTGAAAGCGTTTTCTCTAAAATCAGGACCAAGGGAAGGATGCTCACTTTTGCCACTCTGGTTTAAAAGTGTGGAGGTCCTGGCCACCACACTTGGACAAAAATGTAACAAGAGACATCCAACGCCTAAGAGATGAAGTAACACTGTCACTACTATAGAGAAATGATACTTTATATAGAAAACCCTAATATCTCCACCAGAAAACTAACTAATGAATTCAGTACACACAGACACACACACACACACACAATGGAATATTCTTCACCCCTTAAGAATAAAATTTTGCTGCTTCTAACATAGATGGACCTGGATATCATTCTGTTTAGTGAATTAAGTCAGACAGACAAAGACAAATACTGTATATTATCACCTGACATATGCAATCTAAAACTACTACAAATGGATGAAAATAATGAAGTAGAAATAGACTCTCGCACATAGAGAATAAACTAGTCTTTATCAGTGGGGAGAGAAAGTGGGAAGGGGCAAGACAGACTATAGATTCAGAAGTACACACTCCCATTTATAAAATAAATAAACTACAAGGACATACTTTACAGCACAGGGAATATGGCCAATAGCTCATAATAGCTTAAAACAAAGTATAACCTATATATTGAACCACAATGTTGTACCTCTGCCACTACCATAATACTGTAAATCAACTATAATTCAGTGAAAAGTTTAACATAAGGGTTCTGCATTGTGATATGTGGTTGTAATGGCAGTCATATTACAATACTTACATGTAACAAATTACCAGATCTTACACTTTAAATGTACACAATGTTATATGTCAAACATATTTCAGTTTGAAAAATCTGCTGAAATATAGTTTTCTTTTGGCATGTTTTTTTTATTTTACTTCACTTCAAGCTTCTCATTTCTACATGAAAATATTTTAATGTGCTAATCTCCCTGCAAGACTCTTTCTAATAAATACTGCCATCTCTCTTAACATTTAAATCAGTTCTAATGAGGTGGATGAAACTGGAGCCCATTATACAGAGTGAAGTAAGCCAGAAAGGAAAACACCAATACAGTATACTAAGGCATACATATGGAATTTACAAAGATGGTGATGATAACTCTATATGCAAGACAGAAAAAGAGACACAGATATATAGAATAGAATTTTGGACTCTGTGGGAGAAGGCGAGGGTGGGATGATCTGAGAGAATAGCATTCAAACATGTATAGTATCAACTGTGAAACAGATTGTCAGTCCAGGTTTGATGCATGAGACAAGTGCTCAGGGCTGGTGTCCTAGGATGACCCTAGGAGGCAGGTGGGAGAGAGGTGGGAGGGGGTCCAGGATGAGGAACACATGCAAATCCATGACTGATTCATATCAAAGTATGGCAAAAACCACTACAATATTGTAAAGTAATTAGTCTCCAACTAATATAAATAAAGGAAAAGAAAAAAAAAAAAAACACAAACAATATTAACTATAAACTTGTAACTGGCTCCCAAACTCTTACCTGATTTTACCTTCGAGTGCAAACCAGGGTATTCTTTACTCTGTAATGACATTAATTTCTTCAATTTTATTTCTGACTACTGTACACATTGATCCATTTTTCATGTATACTTGAATCTATAATTCCATACCTACTTCCCTACTTCATTTCTGGGAAATTTGTTTGGTTAGACTAAAAGTAACATATTTGGACACTTCATAATATGCAGATTATTTCAAGGCCTGCTGTTTATTGCATAAACATGAACTCCTTTTCTACAAGAAAACTTCATTGATATATTCATATTTCATGACAATACATTTCAATTGGTCTTTATGTTGAAGAAGATACTTGGCATGTCCAGTATAAGTTTATCTTGAGATTCAAAATATAAATTAGGATTCTGAGGGTCAATAAATAAACTGGCAGCCGATCATTATAGAAATGAATAAAATTTACACTTTTCTCATAATAGTAGAGGACTTTGCACTTCTTATCCTGGCAAAATAGAGCCTGTGTACACTGGAGTTATGGCTCATGAGCAGAAAGGGGCTGACAGTTGGGAAACACGCTGCAATGATTATAGTGATGTCCACAAGGTACCGGCTGGGCTGATCAAAAAGAGCCAAAAGAACTTGACAGATGGAGGAAAGAATATAAAAGCCGACAAAGGTGCTCCCGAGGAGAAGGATGAATTTAGTAGCTCTGGACTCAGGGGAGGACCTGGAGGAGGCATCAGTCCTACGAATGTGCTGGACCTGCTGCTTATGTCTGTACAGGATGAGAACCATGGAGCTGGCGGCCCAGAGCGTGAGCCCCAAACATAAAGCATCAGGGAATAATAGCAATGTTGCACACAAAGCACCTTCAGTTTTGTCAGTAACAATAGAAGAACAGTAGCCATAATCTCTTTCCTCTGTGATGTTTTTGTCACTCCATTTGCCAGTCATATTGAAAGGAAAGATGACATTTACCAGCATTTGCAGGATCCAACACAGGAAAATAGAGAGAACCACGTACTTGGGAGCTCTTACTTTCAACGCTGCCCACCAGGAGTTCCAGGGACTGATCGTGATCACCTGAAAGACACTCAAGAGGCAGATGCTACTGATGGACACTCCCCTCCCCACTCTGTGCAGAAAGAAGAGAAGTTTGCAGCCAACATCACTGCGGATATGCTTCCACCCAAAGACTGCCATTGTGTGTGGGACCCCTTTAGAGAGGAGGACCAAGGAGTTGGCCACAATCAGGTGCTTAAGGATCAAATCTGTGGACATTAACCTGTAACCCATGAAGTGAAGGATGATATAACTGCAAAAGAGTGAGAAATTCCCCAGGATTCCAACCACGGTCTGTGTTAAGATGATCATGCCTATCATGAAAAAGCTGCTGGCCATCCTTTAGTTCACAGTCACTGGTATTTTTGAGTTAGAATGTCCTGCGTGTGAATATGAGGCATGGGTTACATGCATCATGTCAACTGAAATCCAATATTCTCCACTTAACAATAGTTCCCACTTGGAAATATTTGCTTCTTGTGTTTCTGTCACCAGCAGATTTTAAAGGGATCCATGTATAACATTTAAAGAGAACTAACATGTAAAATTAATCACTGAAGATACTCATGTGAACACTTCTTTATTCTTCACAAATTTATTAGGCAGGAACTGAAGGGACCTTAGTTATACAGAGGATAGTAACCTACTCCCAGACAGCTTAATTATTTGTCAAACCTGCTTCTTAATGCACAGTGAGGACTGAATCCCATTGGGCTACTCAAGACATTGGTTTGAGAAACCTCCCAGGTGCTTAACTGATGAAGACCCTGCCTCCCACTGCAGAGGGTCCAAGTTCAATCCCTGGTCCAGGATCTAAGATCTCATGAACTTTGATGCACAGCCAAAAAAAAAAAAAGAGAGAGAGAGAGTGCACTGATCACCAGCCATGCCAAACGGCTAGTTAGCTGCAAGCATATAATAAACCAGATCTATATTAGATTTCGATTTCACAGTTTTTCTGTTTGTAGACCTGTGTATTTTTTAATTTTCATATAACATGATTCCATTTATTTGTAAAGCTTTATTCTATGGTACCACGTATTATGAATAAAGACTTAGCATCTTAACACATGAACATCACTGCTGGCAGTAGAATAGAGCAGGAGCCTGCCTCACGAAAAGGCAATGTCATGAAGATGAGAATTCCTCACTGTGAGGATTGCAACGGAAAGACTCTTTTGTTCCCGTGACAGAAACACAGCTAAAATAGCATGTATTATAGAAATAGTTGAATAATCATATGTAGGCAATAAACCTTAGGGCATAAAACACTAACATGTGATAAAACAGTTTAAGATGAAACAAAATTATTGTTGTCCAATCATATACTGAATCAGCATGTTATTGTCTGAGCCCAGTGAATATATTAGCAATGAATTAATATTTGCAGTTGACATTAACATACAAGACACAGAGGAAAATTTGGCCCTTATAAAGTATGTATTCTTGTGTCTTTCATAAACTGACATACTAGATTTGCAAGAATGTCAACAAATTGCTGTTGGTGTCAGTTTCTGATGTGATCACTTACCCAGAATCTTGACCTGCCTTTCTCTCACAGACTCTGCTGCTCAGACGAAAGTACAATGAATATATCTTCCAGCTGCCAGGACAAGGGCTCGGTGGGATGGTCATTATACCCAGTATGTGTGTGGGAGTGAGGCAGCCAGATCCTGATATATGGGTTTGAGATGCTGTGCTCCCCTCCCCTCCCATCAGAACTGCAATTATCATTTCACCTGCAGCAGCGATGGGAATACAGTCTTGGGAGCTGAGAACATTTCTGGAAACTTTTCTCAGTTGTTAATTACTGGAAACAATTACAAGTTTCTAGTTAACAGCCTTAGGAGACAACTGGCTCTACTTGAGAGGCATTTTCTTTTTTTTTTTTTTTTTGAGAGGCATTTTCTTTTCCATGATCCCTGAAGGGGATGGTCTCACGAGGAAGAAATGCTGAAATCACACACATTAGGGATTGACACAAACCATGTGCATCCCTCTGGATTCTTCACTTCCCTGAGATGAGTCTCTGCCCTAATACTAGTACTTTCCTCACCTTCAACCATTGAATGGAACTGCCAATGAAAGTATTAGTAAAGAAATGGAATGAGACAAAATACCTGGGAAGTATATTCGAAGAGACAAAAGAAAAAGAAGGAACATCATCAAGAACTCATGATAGGAACCACTAGCACAACTTATATCAATTTAGACTCATTTTCATAATTCAGTGTCAATTATTATGGAAATTTTGTAGGAAATAAATTTATTATTATTGAACCCTCTGATAGGAATTGGGTCCAGAACAAATAAATAGAAAAAAGAGTGAGGGTTTCAAAATAGCTATAAAAGTACATAAATCTGATGGCTCGAATATTTTATCAAGTACTTAATTCAGGAGCATCCTGGAGAGGAAACAATATGCCATTAAAACCAGTGCATCAGTGCAAAATTAAAAGAAAATGTGAAATGCAAGTAGGAGGCTTCACAAAAAGCAAACATCCTAAACTTAATCATGTACTTCTAGCCTCGAGAATTGTGAAAAACTGTCTATGTGAAAAACTGTGAAAACTATGGATGTTTCAACCACCCAGGCTGTTGTATTTTATTAAGGCAGACCTAAAATATAATACAAACTGTAAGAGTCTGTCTGTTTGATCCCGGGACTTCCAGGAGTGATCCTGAAATTTATGCCAGATAAAGTTTCGCCTATGTTCCCTTCTAGAAGTTTTATGGTGTCATGTCTTCTCTTTAACCCTTGGAGCCATGTTGAGTTTATTTTTGTGTATGGTGTGAGGGTGTGATTTGACTTCACGGATTTACATGAGGCTGTCCAGCTACCGGAAAAGAGTGGAGAAATGACTCGAGAAACAATGAAGAGAAGGAGCCAAATCGAAAACAATGCCCAGCTGTGGATGTGACTGGTGATGGAAGTAAAGTCCGATGCAAAGAACAGTATGGCATAGGAACCTGGAATGTTAGATCCATGAACCAAGGTACATTGGAAATGGTCAAAAAGCAGATGGGAGGGGTGAACGTTGACATTTTAGGAATCAGTGAACTGAAATGGGCTGGAACGGGCAAATTTAATACAAATGACTATTATATGTACTACTGTGTGCAAGATCCCTTAGAAGAAATGGAGTAACACTCATAGGTAACAAAAGAGTCTGAAATGCAGTATTTGGGTAGAATCTCAAAAATGACAGAATGATCTCTGTTCATTTCCAAGGCAAAGCACTCATTATCACAGTAATCCAGGGCGATGCCCCAACCAGCAATGCTGAAGAAGCTGAAGTTGAATGGTTTGATGAAGACCTACAAGACCTTCTAGAACTAACACCAAAAAAGATGTCCATTTTACCATAGGGGACTGGAATACAAAAGTAGAAAGTCAAGAGATACCTGAAGTAACAGGCAAGTTAGCCTTGGTGTACAAAACGAAGCAGGGCAAAGGCTAACAGAGTATTGCCAAGACAACACATAGGTCATAGAAACACCCTCTTTCAACAACACAAGTGACAACTTTACACCAGATGGACATCACCAGATGGTCAACACCAATATCAGATTGATTATACTCCTTGCGGCCAAAGCTGGAGAGGCTCTATACAGTCAGCAAAAACAAGACCAGGAGCTGACTGTGGCTCAGATCATGAACTCCTTATTGCCAAATTCAGACTGAAATTGAAGAAAGTAGGGAAAACCACTAACCATTCAGGTATGACCTCAATCAAATCCATTAGAATTATACAGTGGGTGTGACAGTTTCAAGTGATTAGATCTGATAGATTGAGTGCCTGAAGACCTGTGGACAGAGGTTGGTGACATTGTACAGGAGGCAGTGTTCAAGACCATGCCCAAGAAAATGAAACGCAAAAAGTCAAAATGATTGTCTGAGGAGGCCTTACAATTAGCTGAGAAAAAAAGAGATGGTAAAGGAAAAGGAGAAAAGGACAGATATACCCATCTGAATGCAGACTTCCAGGGAATAAAAAGGAGAGATAAGAAAGACTTCCTCAGTGATCAATGCAAAGAAATAGAGGGAACCAATAGAATGAGAAGGGCTAGGTATCTCCTCAAGAAAATTGGAGATACCAAGGGAACATTTCATGCCGAGATGGGCACAGTACAGGACAGAAATGGTATGGACCTAACAGAAGCAGAAGATATTAAGAAGAAATGGCAAGAATACACAGAAGACTATACAAAAAAAATCTCATGACCCAGATACCATGACGGTGTGATCACTCACACCCACCTAGAAACAGACATCCTGGAGTCTGAGGTCAAATGGGCCTTAGGAAGCATCATGACTAAAAGAGCTAGTGGAGCTGCTGGAATTCCACTGAGCTATTTCAAGTCGTAATAGATGAAGCTGTGAACATGCTGCACTCAATACACTAGCAAATTTGGAAAACTCATCAGTGGCCACAGGACTGGAAAAGGTCTGTTTTCCTTCCAATCCCAAAGAAAGGCAATGCCAAAGAGTGTTCAAACTACCACACGATTGCACTCATCTCACAGGCTAGCAAAGTAATGATCAAAATTCTCCAAGCAAAGCTTCAACAGTTTGTGAACCAAGACTTCCATATGTACAGGCTGGATTTAGAAGAGGCTGAGGAGCCAGACATCAAATTACCAACATCCACTGGATCATCAAAAAAGCAGGAGAGTTCTGGAAAAACATCTACTTATGCCTTTTTGGATACAACAAAGCCTTTGACTGTGTGGATCCTGATAAACTGTGGAAAATGATTCAAGAGATAAGAGTACCAGACCACCTGACATGCCTCCTGTGAAATCTGCATGCATGTCATAAGCAAGTGTTAGAACAGACATGGAAGCATAGACTGGTTCCAAATTGGGAAAGGAGTACGTCAAGGCTGTATATTGTCACCCTGCTTATTTAACTTATATGCAGGGTACATTATGCGAAATGCCAGGCTGGATGAAGCACAAGCTGGCACCAAGATTGTTAGGAGAAATGTCAGAAACTTCAGATATGCAGATGACACCATCCTTATGGCAGAAAGTGAAGAGTAACTACAGAACCTCTGGATGAATGTGAAACAGTAGAGTGAAAAAACTGGCTTAAATCTCAAGATTTGAAACAGGAAGATCATGGCATGTGGTGCCACTATTTCACGTAAAACAGATGGGGAAACTATGGAAACAGTGACAGAAGTTATTTCCTTGGGCTCCAAAATCAGTGCAGAAGGTCATGCAGCCATGAAATTAAAAGATGCTTGCTCCTTTGAAGACAAGTTAGGATCAACTTAGATAGCATATTAAAAAGCAGAGACATTACTTTGCTGACAAAGGCCCATCTAGTCAAAGCTATGGTTTTTCCTGTAATGTATGAATGTGAGAGTTGGACCACAAAAAAGCAGAGCACAGAAGAATTAATGCTTTTGAACTGTGGTGTTGGAGCAGACTGTTGAGAATTCCTTGAACTGCACGGAGATCAGAACAGCCAGTCCTAATGGATATCAGTCCTGAATATTCACTGGAAGGCCTGATGCTGAAGCTGAAGAACCAATACTTTGGCCACCTGATGTGAAGAATGGACTCATTGGAAAAGACCCTGATGCTGCGAAGGATTGAAGTCCAGAGGAGGGGACGACAGGATGAGATGTTTGGATGGCATCACTGACCTGATGGACATGAGCTTGAGCAAGCCCTAGCAGTTGGTGCTGGACAGGGAAGCCTGGCAGCTGCAGTCCGTGGGCCCACAAGGAGTTGGATTTGACTGAGCAACTGAACTGAACTAATTACCTTGGGCCCACGGATACTGGGGAAAATTCTCTATCTTGAATGAACTTATTAGTAAACTTAATAGATCTGAAAAATCCACTTGCCATGTAGTATAACATGATATCCAGATGATGTCATATCCATGGGAGGAGAACTGTTTACTATTTATATAATGAACAATATGCTTTCAACACTATGAGCAATCTTTACGTCCTGTGATGGTTTCTTATGAGGAAGAAGCTAGTATAAGGGGATATGCCTTCACAATTTTTAGTGGTCTTATCTTTTGACCGATTCCTTGTGACCCCATGGATTGCACCATGACAGACTTCCCTGTCCATCACCAACTCCTGGAGCTTACTCAAACTGACGTCCATAGAGTCGCTGATGCCATACAACCATCTCAACCTCTGTCTTCCCCTTCTCCTCCTGCCTTCAATCTTTCCCTGCATAATGGTCTTTTCAAATGAGTCAGTTCTTCTCATGATGGGCCAAAATATGGGGGTTTCAGCCAGCATCAGTTCTTCCAATGAATATTCAGGACTGATTTCCTTTAGGATAGACCGGTTGGATCTCCTTGCAGTCTAAGGGAGTCTCAACAGTTTTCTTCAACACCACAGCTCAAAAGCATCAATTCTTCAGTGCTCAGCTTTTGTTTACAGTCAAACTCTCACATCCATACATGACTACTAGAAAAAGCATAGCCTTGACTAGACGGACCTTTGTTGGCAAAGTAATATCTCTGCTTTTTAATATTCTGTCTATGTTGGTCATAACTTTATTTCCAAGGAGCAAGCATCTCTTAATTTCATGGCTGCAATCACCAACTTCAGTGATTTTGGAGCCCCCCAAAATAAAGTCTCTCACTGTTTCCATTGTTTCCCCATCTCTTTGCCTTGAAGTAATGGGACCAGATGCCATGATCTTCGTTTTCTACATGTTGAGTTTTAACCCAACTTTTTCACTCTCTTCTTTCACTTTCATCAAGAGGCTCTTTAGTTCTTCTCTGCTTTCTGCCATAAGGGTGGCGTCATCTGCATCTCTGAGGTTATTGATATTTCTCCCTGCAACCTTGATTCCAGCTTGGGCTTCATACAGCCCAGCATTTCGCATCATGTACTCTGCATTTAAGTTAAATAAGCAGGGTGACAATAAACAACCTTGACATACTCCTTTCTTGATTTGGAACCAGTCTGTTGTTCCATGTCCAGTTCTCACTATACATGGCAGGTCAGGTGGTCTGGTATTCCCATTCTTTAAGAATTTTCCACAGTTTGTTGTGATCCACACAAAGGTTTTGACATAGTCAATAAAGCAGAAGTAGATATTTTCTGGTAACTCTCTTGCTTTCTCGATGATCCAGTGGATGTCAGCAATTTGATCTCTGGTTTCTCTGCCTTTTCTAATTCCAGCTTGAACATCTGGAAGTTCATGGTTCACATACTGTTGAATTGGTTACAGTAAAGCTTCAAGGGTTTTTTTGTTTCTTTTTTTTCCATTTATTTTTATTACTTGGAGGCTAATTACTTTACAATATTGTAGTGGTTTTTGCCATACATTGCCATGAATCACCCATGGATTTACATGTGTTCAGCATCCTGATCACCCCTCCTGCCTCCCTCTCCATCCCATCCCTCTGGGTCTTTCCAGTGCACCAGCCCTGAGCACTTGTCTCATGCATCCAACCTGGGTTGGTGGTCTGTTTCACCCTTGATAGTATACTTGTTTCAAAGCTGTTCTCTCAGAACATCCCACTTTTGCCTTCTTCCATAGAGTCCCAAAGTTTATTCTGTATATCAGTGTCCTTTTTCTGTTTTGCCTATTGGGTTATCATTACCATCTTTCTAAACTCCATATATATGTGTTAGTGTACTGTATTGGTCTTTATCTTTCTGGCTTACTTCACTCTGTAAAATGGGCTCCGGTTTCATTCATCTCATTAGAACTGATTTAAATGAATTCCTTTTAATGGCTGACTAATATTCAATTGTATATATGTACCATAGCTTCCTTATCCATTCGTCTGGTGATGGGCATCTAGGTTGCTTCCATGTCCTGGCAATTATAAACAGTGCTGCAATGAACACTGGGGTGCACGTGTCTCTTTCAGATCTAGATTCCTCGGTGTGTATGCCCAGGAAAGGGATTGCTGGGTCATATGGCAGTTCTATTTCCAGTTTTCTAAGGAATCTCCACACTGTTCTCCATAGTGGCTGTACTAGTTTGCATTCCCACCAACAGTGTAAGAGGGTTCCCTTTTCTCCACACCCTCTCCGGCATTTATTGCTTGTAGACTTTTGGATAGCAGCCATGCTGACTGGCGTGTAATGGTACCTCATTGTGGTTTTGAGTTGCATTTCTCTGATAATGAGTGATGCTGAGCATCTTTTCATGTGTTTCTTAGCAATCTGTATGTGTTCTTTGGAGAAATGTCTGTTTAGTTCTTTGGCCCATTTTTTGATTGGGTCATTTATTTTTCTGGAATTGTGCTAGGAATTGCTTGTATATTTTTGAGATTAATCCTTTGTCTGTTGATTCTTTTGCTATCATTTTCTCCCATTCTGAAGGCTGTCTTATCACCTTGCTTATCATTTCCTTTGTTGTGCAAAAGCTTTTAAGTTTCATTAGGTCCCATTTGTTTATTTTTGCTTTAATTTCCAATATTCTGGGAGGTGGGTCATAGAGGATCCTGCTCTGATTCATGTCGGAGAGTGTTTTGCCTATGTTCTCCTCTAGGACTTTTATAGTTTCTGGTCTTACATTTGGATCTCTAATACATTTTGAGTTTATTTTTGTGTATGGTGTTAGAAGGTGTTCTAGTTTCATTCTTTTACAAGTGGTTGACCAGTTTTCCCAGCACCACTTGTTAAAAAGGTTGTCTTTTTTCCATTGTATATCCTTGCCTCCTTTGTCGGAGATAAGGTGTACATAGGTACATAGATTTATCTCTGGTCTTTCAATTCTGTCCCATTGATCTATATTTCTGTCTTTCTGCCAGTACCATACTTTTTTGATGACTGTGACTTTGTAGTAGAGCCTGAAGTCAGGCAGGTGGATTACTCCTGTTCCATTCTTCCTTCTCAAGATTGCTTTGGCTATTAGAGGTTTTTTGTATTTCCATACAAATTGTGCAATTATTTGTTCTAGTTCTGAGAAAAATACCATTGGTAGCTTCATAAGGATTGCATTGAATCTATAGATTGTTTTGGGTAGTATAGCCATTTTCCAATATTGATTCTTCCAATCCATGAACACGGTACATTTCTCCATCTATTTGTGTCCTCTTTGATTTCTATCATCAGTGTTTTATACTTTTCTATATATAGGTCTTTCATTTCTTTAGGTAGATATACTCTTAAGTATTTTATTATTTTTCTTGTAATGGTGAATGGTATTGTTTCCTTAATTTCTTTTTCTGTTTTCTCATTGTTAGTGTATAGAAATGCAAGGGATTTCTGTGTGTTAATTTTATATCCTGCAACATTACTCTATTCATTGATTAGCTGTGGTAATTTTCTGGTAGAGTCTTTAGGGTTTTCTATGTAGAGGATCATGTTGTCTGCAAACAGTGAGAGTTTACTTCTTCTTTTCCTATCTGGATTCCTTTTATTTCTTTTTCTGCTCTTATTGCTGTGGCCAACACTTCCAAAACTATGTTGAATAGTCATGGTGAGAGTGGACACCCTTGTCTTGTTCCTGACTTTAAGGGAAATGTGTTCCTGACTCTAACGGAAATGAGTAAAGCTTAAAGGGTTCAAAGACATTTAAATCTGCATTTAAAATGGTATGCTTCAGAAATACGAGAACACATAAATGTATATTCATCATATCAGTAGAAAGGCCTAGAATTTCTTTGAGGTATAGAAAATATTGAATAACACAGCAGACTTTTTACACAATGAGCTGACATCACTCCCCAGCACCTGCATCACTGGACACCTGTAAACAGCCTGTCTTCCTGACCCTGTGTGCTCACATCCTATGGCTGATATTGTGAAGGAAAAGGGAGAATGCTGTTGAGTGTTGTTTCCTCAAAATTTTATCTTTCTTCCTTTACTTTAAAAACAGTTTTGAGGGTATTTTAAATAAGCAAGCTATTTTTCCCCTGAGCTGAAATTAGAAAGTAACCCTGACTGATTAAATACTATGTGGTGTATGTGTACAATGGAATACACCTCAGCCATGAAAACAATGAAATAATGCCATTTGCAGCAACATGGATAGAGTATGAGATGATCATACTAAGGGCAGTAAGCCAGAAAGAGAATGACAAATACCATGTTATATCATTTATGTATGGAAACTAAAATACTGGGGCTTCCCAGGTGGTACTAGTGGTAAAGAACACTCCTGCCAATGAAGGAGACATAAAGAGACGTGGGTTCCGTCCAAGTTTGATCCACTACTTGGGTCAGGAAGATTCCCTGAGTAGTGCATAGCAACCCACTCCAGTATTCTTGCCTGGAGAATCCTCATGGATGGAGAAATCTGGTAGGCTGCACTCTGAAGGGTTGGACATGACTGAAGCAACTCAGTGAGCAAAAACATGAAACACATGAACGTATCGAAAAAAAGAAAACAAAAAACAAAAAACAGACTCGCAGACATAGAAAACTGAAATGTGGTTCGCAAGGGGGAAGGTGGGGGAAGGATGCATTGGGAGTTTGAGATTAGTAGATGAAAACTATTAAACAGAATGTATCAAGAACAATGTCCTACTGCATAGCACATGGAACTATAGTTACTATCTTGTGATAAGTCATGATGTGAAAGAATATGAAAAAGGATGTCACTGAATCACGTTGAGTACAGCAGACATTGACACCATACTGTAAATCAACACTATATATCAGTAAAATAAATTTTAAAAAACTGAATATGTCAGATATGAAGTGAAGTGAAAGTCGCCCATTCGTAGCCAACTCCTTGAGTCCTCATGGACTGTAGACTGCCAGGTTCCTCTCTCCGTGGAATTCTCTAGGCCAGAAGACTGGATTGGGTAGGTGTCCCCTACTCCAGGGGATCTCCCCAACCCAGGGATCGAATCCAGGTCTCCTGCATTGCAGGCAGATTCTTTACCATCTGAGTCACCAGGGAAGCCCAACAATCCTGGAGTGGGTAGCCTATCTCTTCTTCAGTTCATCTTCCTGACCCAGGAATTATACTGGGGTTTCCTGCATTGCAGGTGGATTCTTCACCAGCTGAGCTACCAGGGAAGCTATGATTCAATGACAAATTGTGGAATTCATGAATGGGTCCTCTGCCACGTCCTTCATTTCCAGCTCCTCCTTCCTACAAGTAGATGTTACCAAGCTGAATGTGGGTCCATATGAGTCTTTCAATGTATTGTTGCACGCAATTTTCTAATATTTTGTGAGGGTTCTTGCATCTATGTTTATGAGAGATTCTGGCCTGTAATTTTCTCTCTATATATTTCCATTTTGTGCTTTTGGTATCAGAGTGATGTTGGCCTCAAAATGAGGTAAGAAGCATTCTCTAGTCTTCAGTTTTTTTGGAAGTGCTTGGTAAGCATAGGTATTAACTCTTTTAATGTTTGGTAGAATTCACCTGTGAAGCCAACTGGTCCTGAACTTTTGTTTGGGGAAGTTTTCTATTACTATTTCAAGCACTGGACGAGTGATCAGTCTAGTAGGTTTCCTACGTCATGATTCAGTCTTGGAAGGTTGTATGATACTTTCTTTTAAATTATTTCTTGTATTTCACAATATTGTATTGGCTTTGCCATCCATTGACATGAATCCACCACGGGTGTACATGTGTTCCCCATCCTGAACACCCCTCCCACCTCCCTCCCCATCCTATCTCTCTGGGTCATCCCAGTGAGCCAGCCCCTAGCATCCTGTTTCATGCATAGAACCTGGACTGTTGATTCATTTCACATATGATAATTTACATCTTTCATTGCCATTCCCCCATATCATCCCATGCTCACCGTCTCCCATAGAGTCCAAAAGACTCTTCTATACATCTGTGTCTCTTTTGCTGTCTCGCACACAGGGTTATTGTTACCATGTTTCTAAATTCCATATATATGCGTTAGTGTACTGTATTGGTGTTTTTCCTTCTGGCTTACTTTACTCTGTAAAATGGGCTCCAGTTTCATCCACCTCATTAGAACTGATTCAAATGTATTCTTTTTAATGCCTGAGTAATATTCCATTGTATATATGTACCACAGCTTTCTTATCCATTCGTCTGCTGATGGGCATCTAGGTTGCTTCCATGTCCTGGCTATTATAAACAGTGCTGCGATGAACATTGTGGTACATGTATCTCTTTCAATTCTTGTTTCCTCAGTGCGTATGACTAGGAGTGGGATTGCTGGGTTTTATTTATGGCAGTTTTATTTCCAGTTTTCTAAGGAATCTCCACACTGTTCTCCATAGTGGCTGTACTAGTTTGCATTCCCACCAACAGTGTAAGAGGGTTCCTTTTTCTCCACACCCTCTCCAGCACTTATTGCTTGTAGACTTTTGGATAGCAGCCATTCTGACTGGTGTGCAGTGGTACCTCATCGTCGTTTTGATTTGCATTTCTCTGATAATGAGTGATGCTGAACATCTATTCATGTGTTTGTTAGCCATCTGTATGTCTTCTTTGGAGAAATGTCTGTTTAGTTCTTTGGCCCACTTTTTGATTGGGTCTTTTATTTTTCTGGAATTGTCCTGTAGGAGTTGCTTGTATATTTTTGAGATTAATTCTTTGTCCGTTGCTTCATTTGCTATGATTTTCTCCCATTAGGAAGGCTGTCTTTCACCTTGCTTATAGTTTCCTTTGTTGTGCAGAAGCTTTTAATTTTAATTAGGTCCCATTTGTTTATTTTTGCTTTAATTTCCAATATTCTGGGAGGTGGGTCATACAGGATCCTTCTGTGGTTTATGTCACAGAGTGTTTTGCCTATGTTTTCCTCTACGAGTTTTACAGTTTCTGGTCTTACATTTAGACCTTTAATCCATTTTGAGTTTATTTTTGTGTATAGTGTTAGAAAGTGTTCTAGTTTCATTCTTTTACATGTGGCTGACCAGTTTTCCCAACAGAACTTGTTAAAGAGATTGTCTTTTCTCCATTGTATATTCTTGCCTCCTTTGTCAAAGATACGCCATCCATAGGTGCGTGGATTTATCTCTGGGCTTTTTATTTTGTTCCACTGATCTATATTTCTGTTTTTGTGCCAGTACCACACTGTCTTGATGTGGCTTTTTAGAAGAGACTGAAGTCAGGTACGTTGATTCCTCCAGTTCCATTCTTCTTTTTCAAGATTGCTTTGACCATTCGAGGTTTTTTGTATATCAACACAAATTGTGAAATCATTTGTTCTACTTCTCTGAAAAATACTGGGTTGGTAGCTTGATAGAGATTGCATTGAATCTATATATTGCTTTGCATAGTATACTCATTTTCACTATATTGAGTCTTCCAATCCATGAACACGGTATATTTCTCCATCTATTTGTGTCCTCTTTGATTTCTTTCACCAGTGTTTTACAGTTTTCTATATATAGGTCTTTTGTTTCTTTAGGTAGATTTATTCCTAAGTATTTTATTCTTTTCGTTGAAACATTGAATGGACTTATTCCCTTAATTTCTCTTTCTCTTTTCTCATTGTTAGTATACACTAACAATGGAATGCAAGGGATTTCTGTGTGTTAATTTTATATCCTGCAAAATTTACTATATTCATTGATGAGCTCTAGTAATTTTCTGGTGAAGTTTTTAGGGTTTTCTCTGTAGAGAATCATGTCATCTGCAAACAGTGAGAGATTTACTTCTTCTTTTCCAATTTGGATTCCTTTTATTTCTTTTTCTGCTCTGGTTGCTGTGGCCAACACTTCCAAAACTATGTTGAATAGTAGTGGTGAGAGTGGGCAACCTTGTCTTGCTCCTGACTTTAGGGAAAGTGCTTTCTATTTTTTCAACATTGAGGATAATGTTTGCTGTGGGTTTGTCATATATAGCTTTTATTATGTTGAGGTGTGTTCCTTCTCTTCCTACTTTCTGGAGGGTTTTTATCATTAATGGATGTTGAATTTTGTCAATGGCTTTCTGTGCATCTATTGAGGTAATCATACGGTTTTATCTTTCAATGTGTTAATGTGGTGTATTACATGGATTGATTTGCAGATATTAAAGAATCCTTGCATTCCTGGGATAAAGCCCACTTGGTCATGATGTATGATCTTTTAAATATGTTGTTGGATTCTGTTTGCTAGAATTTTGTTAAGGATTTTGTATCTATGTTCATCAGGGGTATTGGGCTATAATTTTCTTTTTTTGTGGCACCTTTGTCAGGGTTTTGTATTAAGGTGATGGTGGCATCATAGAATGAGTTTGGAAATTTACCTTTTTCTGCAATTTTCTGGAAGAGTTTGAGTAGGATAGGCATTAGTTCTTTTCTAAATTTTTGTTAGAATTCAGCTGTGAAGCCATCTGGTCTTGTGCTTTTGTTTGTTGGAAGATTTCTGATTACAGTTTCAATTTCTGTGCTTGTGATGGGTCTGTTGAGATGTTCTATTTCTTCCTGGTTCAATATTGGAAAGTTGTCCTTTTTGAAGAAAAGGCATCTGGTCCCATCACTTCATGGTAAATAGATGGGGAAACAGTGGAAACAGTGGCTGACTTTATGTTGGGGGGGCTCCAAAATCACTGCAGATGGTGATTGCAGCCATGAAACTAAAAGATGCTTAGTCCTTGGAAGGAAAGATATGACCAACCTAGACAGCATATTAAAAAGCAGAGACATGACTTTGTCCACAAAGGTCCATCTAGTCAAGGCTATGGTTTTTCCAGTAGTCATGTATTTATGTGAGAGTTGGACTAGAAAGAAAGCTGAGCGCAGAAGAATTGATGGTTTTGAACTGTGGTATTGGAGAAGACTCTTGAGAGTCCCTTGGCCTGCAAGGAGATCCAACCAATCCATCCTAAAGGAAATCAGTCCTGAATATTCGTTGGAAGAACTGATGTTCAACCAGAAACTCCAATACTTTGGCCACCTCATGCACAGAGTTGATTCAATGGAAAAGACCCTCATGCTGGGAAAGATTGAAGGTGTAAGGAGAAGGGGATGACAGAGGGTGAGATGGTTGGATGGCATCACCGAATCAATGGACATGATTTTGGTTAAATTCTGGGAGTTTGTGATGGACAGGGAGGCTTGGTGTACTGCGATTCATGGGGTTGAAAAGAGTCATTATGACTCTTGACTGAGCGACTGAACTCAACTGAACTGAATAAAAAACCTCCCAGAAAAAAATGTCCAGGACTTGAGCATGTCACATGTCATCCTAGGAAATAATTTTTAAAATAACATCTATCTTTCTTAAACTATTCCAAAAAATTGAAGAGGAGGGGAACACTCTTAAATTTATTCTGTCAGGCTATCTCTACACTGATATCAGTACTATAAAGAGAGCCTACAGAAAATTAAAGATCATTTTCTTGATGAATATGGTTGAGAAAATTTTTCAAGAAAATATTAGCAGATAGAATTCAACAATCTATAAAGTGTATCATAAATGATTATCATGTAGCATACCTCCAGAGATGCAAGGAGGGTTAAAAATCCACAAATCAGTCCATGTGATACACCACATTAAAAAAAGGAAGAGAAACACAAGATTGTGTCAACAGATGTAGAAAAAGCATTGACAAAATCGAACATCCATTCATGGTAAATACTCTCAGAAAAATGGGCATAGAGAAAATACATCTCAACATAATAAAGGCCATTTATGACAAACCCATAGAGGTGGATATCTGAAAGCTTTTTCCTCTAAAATCAGGACCAAGGGAAGGATGCTCACTCTTGCCACTCTGGTTTAACAGTGTGGTGGTCCTAGCCACAGCATTTGAACAAATATGTAATAAGAAACATCCAACGCCTAAGAGAAGAAGTAACACTGTCACTACTATAGAGAAATGATACTTTATATAGAAAACCCTAATATCTCCACCAGAAAACTAACTAATTAACACAGTATACACACACACACACACACACACACACACACACAATGGAATATTCCTCACCCCTTAAAAATAAAATTTTGCTCTTTCTAACATAGATGGACCTGGATATCATTCTGTTTAGTGAATTAAGTCAGACAGACAAAGACAAATACTTTATATTATCACTTGACATATGGAATCTAAAACTAGTACAAATGGATGAAAATAATGATGTAGAAAAAGACTCTTGCACATAGAGAATAAACTAGTCTTTACCAGTGGGGAGAGAAAGTGGGAAGGGGCAACACAGAGTAAAGATTTAGAAGTACACACTACTATGTGTAAAATAAATAAACTACAAGGACATACTTTACAGCACAGGGAATATAGCCAATAGTTCTTAATAGCTTTAAAGAAAATAACCTATTTATTGAACTGCAATGTTGTACCTCTGCCACTACTATAATACTGTAAATCAACAATAATTAAATGAAAAATTTAACATAAAAGAGTTCTGCATTGTGATATGTGGTTGTAATGGCAGTCATATTACAATATTTACATGTAACAAATTACCAAATCTTACATTTTAAATTTACACAATGTTATATGTCAAATATATTTCAGATTAAAAAACTACTGAAATATAGTTTTCTTTCAGTGTGTTTTCTTATTGTACTTCACTTCAAACTGCTCATTTCTACATGAAAATATTTTAAGACTCTTTCTAATAAATACTGCAATCTCTCGTAACAATGTTAACTATAAACTTGTAACTGGCTCCCAAACTCTTACCTGATTTTACCTTCAAATGCTACCCAGGTTATTCTTTCCTCTGTGAGGACATTAATTTCTTCAGTTTTATTTTTGACGACTGTACAAAGTGATCCATTTTCTTGTATACTTTTATCTATAATTCCATACCTACTTCATTTCTGGGAAATTCATTTTGTTAGACTGAAAGTAACACATTTGAACACCTTATAATATGCACATCATTTCAAGACCTGTTGTTTATTGCATCAATCTGAACTTTTCTACAAGAAAACTTCATTTATATATTCATATTTCATGACAATATATTTCAATTGGTCTCTATATTGAAGAAGTCACTTGGCATGTCTGGTATAATATTATCTTAAGATTAAAATTTTCAATTAGGATTCTGAGGGTGAAAGAATGAACTGGCAATGGCTCATTATAGAAATAATTAAATTCACACTTTCCTCATAATAGTGGAGGACTTTGCATTTCTTCTCCAGGCAAATTAGAGCCTTTGTACACTGGAGTTATGGCTTATGAGCAGAAAGGGGCTGACAGTTGGGAAGCATGCTGCAATGATTATAGTGATGTCCACAAGGAACTGGCTGGGTGGATCAAAAAGAGCCAAAAGAACTTGAAAGATGGAGGAAAGAATATAAAAGCAGACAAAGGTGCTCCCGAGGAGAAGGATGGATTTAGTAGCTCTGGACTCAGGGGAGGACCTGGAGGAGGCATAAGCCCTAGGAATGTGCTGGACCTGCTGCTTATGTCTGTATAGGATGAGAACCATGGAGCCGCCAGCCCAGAGCGTGAGCCCCAAACATAAAACATCACGGAACAACAGCAATGCTGCAGGCAAGGCGTGTCTGGTTTTTCTACTCTTCTGGTCAGTAAGAATAGTAGAACAGTATCCAAAATCTTTATTGCTTGTGTTGTTTCTGTCACTCATTTTGGTATTTGTATAGATAGAAAAAATGACATTTACCAGCATTTGCAGGATCCAACACAGGAAAATAGAGGGAACCACGTACTTGGGAGCTGTTACTTTCAGTGCTGCCCACCTGGAGTTCCAGGGACTGATCGTGATCACCTGAAAGACACTCAAGAGGCAGATGCTACTGATGGACACTTCTCTCCCCACTCTGTGCAGAAAGAAGAGAAGTTTGCTGCCAAAATCACTGCGGATATGCTTCTACCCAAAGACTGCCATTGTGTGTGGGACTCCTTTAGAGAGGAGGACCAAGGAGTTGGCCATAATCAGGTGCTTAAGGATCAAATCTGTGGACCTTAACCTGTAACCCATGAAGTGAAGGACGATATAACTGCAAAGGAGTGAGAAATTCCCCAGGATTCCAACCACGGTCTGTGTTAAGATGATCATGCCTATTATGAGAAAGCTGCTGGCCATCCTCTCAGTTCACAGTCACTGGTACTTGTCTCGTGAGTTAGTGTCTGTATGGGAACATCAGGCGTGGGCTGAGTGCATCATGTCTATTGAAATCCAATATTCTCCACTTATCCTCAGGTCCCACTGGGAAGATTTTGCTTTATGCTTTTCTGCTACTAGTAGCCTTAAAAGGGTTCAATGTATAACACTGAAAGAGCACTTAATATGCAGAATTACTTGCTGAAGGCACTCCATGGTATCACTTCATTCTTCACAAATCCACGAGCCCGGGATTTCTGTGACTTCAATTTTTTCAGGGAAAGGTAACACAGAGAGGTTCCATATTTCTTGAGATCTGCTGCACAGGGCAGAGTGAGGACTTTAGAACCTCATTAGGCTGGTCAAGAGAGTGCACTGAACTACCAGCTCTGCCAAAAACCAGTCAGTTGTGTTCAAATAATAATCTATATGTATGTTTAATTTTGATTTCACAACTTCTTAACTTGATTTTAGACCCATGGTCTTTTATATTTTCATTATATATAAGAAGATTCCATTTTTGTAAAGCTTTATTCTGTAGGGCACTATGTACTATGTGTTAGGTTTTAGATGTCTTAATACATATACATGGACTGCTGGCAGTAGAGTATGGCATATGGCAGGAAGCTGCCCAAGATTACGTAATGTCACGAAGATGAGAATGGCTCAGTATTGGGATGGTATTAGGATGTTTTTATGTCTGAAAAGCAGGTAAAATGTACCCATCACAGGAATTATTGAATAAGCACAAGTAACATTGTAAACTTTCAGCCATAAAATACTAATACATGATAAAAGAGGGTAAGCAAAAACTGAATTATTATTGTTTTCAATTCATATACCTATATATTTGTTAATACCAGAGATAAACAAACATAGCAACAAAGAAATAAGATTAGTGCATGCCACTGACATACCAGACATATATGTAAAATAGCATCTGCAAGGCATGTATTCTTGTACATTTTATAAATTCAGAGACTGGATTTTTGGATTGATAGTAGCCTATTTAAAAACAAAAAGAGAATGAACATGCTAGGATACTGCCAGCTGCTGCCTCTAACTTGCAATTACCATGTCAACTGTTCTTTAAATCTAAGAATAACAATAGCCTCACCAGAATTAACACACTACAGAGGTTTTCAGTAGAGGCAAAGTTACTGTCTACACTAATTGCATCAGACATCCAGGATTGGAGCAACCCTTTCTATTCAAGTTGTTCCATTTAGATACACTTTCTGCATGGGATTAGATGATTTCTTCAGATCCATCATACATTTTATTGCAAACCTGTATGGATTAGTGGTGAACTTCTAGTCATCTTGAACATGGAGTCTATAAATCCTGTAAGGTAGACTCAACAGCAGATCGATTTTACAAATGTATTTTGCCACTTAAAATACAATTTTTTTTTAAGTTGAGAAAAATATCTTTATGGGAATTGTGTCACGTGTGCAGTTTCATTCTTTGTCTAGAAAAGGCTTTGATGGACATGAATGAGTTAAATCCAAGAGCTTTAACTCAGTGAGAAGCAAAGTTTTTTTCAGTAGAGTTATCAAATAGCTTAAATATTACCAAATGATAGACCATACACTTATTCACAAATGACATTTCCCCAATGTGGACTAGCACCCTTCTCATCACAAATATTTTTAAGCACCTTAAAAATCAGGTTTTGCTGGAACTTGGGTTGAGTCACAACAGAAACTGTCAGAGGATTACATTTGATTGCATGAAGGGTCTTTAGAGATTGCTGTGGGTTCTAGAAACCCATCTCTCAATATTAGCTCAGCTCGCGCCTCAGACTTACTCCACTTTTCTGCCTGCTGTTGGCACTGAATCAAGTTACTACACAGAAGATTGCCTTTGTCTGATATGATCTCTTCTCCAGAATCTTGATTGACTTTCTCTTACAGACTCTGCTGCTTAGAATGAGATGGAAAACACTTACCTGACACCTTCCTGCTGTCAGAAGAGGGGGCTTCCTGGTGGTCATTACACCCAGTGTCTGTGTGGGAGGGAGGCAACTGGATCCTGATATATGGGTTTGAGATGCTGTGTCCTCCCCCCTCTCCCATCAAAGCTGCAATTATCATTTCACCTGCAGCAGTAATGGGAGTGCAGGCCTGGGATTTGAGAACATTTCTGGAAACTTCTGTCTCAGTTGTTAATTACTGGAAACAATTACAAGATTCTAGTTAGCACCCTTAGGTGACTAAAAGAGGGTTTCCAAGAGCCTTCTTAATGTCCATGATCCCTGAAGGCAGACATGATCTCACATTGAGGAAAGCTGGACTTTCTGAAGTCGCACACATAAAGGACTGGCATAAACGGTGTGTCCCTCTGCATTCTGTACTTCCCTGAGATGTTTCTCTACCTTGAAACTAGTGCTCTCCTAATCTTCAGACCATTAAACTGAATAATCAATTAAAATGTTGTTAGAGAAATGGAATGGGACAAAATACCTTAGAAAAACATTCAAAGAGATACAAGTAAAAGGAAGAACAGGACACATCACTCATGATAGAAAATGTCAGCACAAATCAGAGCCAGTTAATTGGATGACTTGCATAAATCAACGCCTATCAACATGGAGATGTTGTAGGGAAATTTACTTTATGATTATTGACCTCCATTAGCAATTAGAATCAGACACAGAACCATATGAGGCTTCCCTAGTAGCTTAAACGGCAAAGCATCTGCCTGAAATGCAGGTTCCATCCCTGGGTTGGGAAGATCCCCTGGAGATGGAAATGGCAACCCACTCCAGTATTCTTGCCTTGAGAATCCCATGAACAGAGGAGCCTGGTGGGCTACAGTCCATGGGGTCGCAAAGAGTCAGACATGACTGAGCGACTGACACACAACAGAACAATATACATGGAAAAAAATGAGAAAGTTCAAAATGAGTGTCTCCCAAAAGAGCAATTAGTTCTGATGGCTCAACAGACAGATTCTACCATTCTTGTAAATACCAAATGAACCAATGCTCAATTACTTCATTCAAAGAGATAAAATAGTTACCACAGTGCTCTACATTAATTAATTAATTATGCTATTTTTCCAGAATAAGCACTTCATACTCTGATAATTAAGAAATATAAATTAGGAGTTGCAAGAAATCTGGTTTTTCATATAAATACATTTACATTTGATGCAGTGTCATGATGTAATCACTGCCGATTTTCAAGTTAAGGGTTTGGAGCCACACTTGGTGGGCAACCAAGTCTGCACACAAACTCATTTAAATACTTACAGGCAGATGCAAACACCCATGTGCATTAACACTCGCATACTTATGTATATAGTACTTACACAATTATAGTTTAAAACTCACAAACACTTGTGCACATGCTCACCACACACAAACTCACATCATATTCCTAAACACATGACACATATTCATATGAACTCACACGGTCACGTTCACCTTCATAAAATCAACTTACATGGTCTCTGTGTATCTCTGGATGATGATTTCATATACAGAAGAACAGGTGTATCTCCAGACTTCTGGATGCAGGAAAATGGCATCCTTTCCTCTGTTTGTAATCCTTTCACCCTGCAACAATCCACAGACAATATTTGCTATAAGCTGCCTTAAAATTGGGCTTCCCTGGTGGCTCAGCTGGTGAAGAATATGCCTGCAATGTGGGAGACCTGGGTTTCATTCCTGGGTTGGGAAGATCCCCTGGAGAATGGAACAGCTACCCACTCCAGTATTCTAGCCTGGAGAATTCCATGGACTTTATAATCCATGTGAGCATTACCTACTCACGGGTCAGGGGGTAAGAAAGATAGTGTGTTTCATGGCATAACAGTGAACAGGTATGTATTCATACCCAAATAAAACCATGGTGGGGAAAGCCTGGAGTGAAGGCATAAAGTCTCTATGGAAACACAGAAGACCCTGAATAGCCAAAACAATCTTGAGAAGGAAAAACAAAGCTGTAGCTATCTTGCTCCCAATTTCAAACTACACTATAAATAAAACTATAGGCATCAAAACAGTGTGGTACTGACCCAAGATCAATGGACACATAGATCAATGGAACAGAATAAACAGAACAGAAGTGAGTCTACACTTAATGGTCAATTTCTCTATGACAAAGGAGACAAGCAGATACAATAAGGCAAGGACAGCCTCTTCAATAGATGGTGTTGGGAAACTGGACAGATACATGCAAAGCAATCAGACTGGAATCGTTTCTTATATCATATACAAAAATAAACTGGTATATACATACAATGGAATATTATTTAGGCTTAAAGAGGAGGAAATAATGATATATGCCAGAACATGGATAAACTTTGAGAATACTATATAAAGTGAAATAAGCCAGTCACAAAAAGCAAACACAGTATGATTCCACTTTTATGAGATATTTATCATAGTAAAAATCACAGCAATAAAAGCAGGAAGGGAGTTGTTAGGGTACTGAAGAAGGAGAGATGGGTAGTTACAGTTTCAGTTTTGCAAGCTGAAATGAATTCTCTATCTTGATTTCTATCTTCTCTTTTCATGAGTAGGAGCACTTAACTTCAATACAAGCTCATTTGCCATATCCTCCTTTAGAGTTGGTATTTTTGCTCTGTTTAAGACCTGTCTTTTCCTGTGAGAGCTCAGAAATGTTCTCTGTTTTCCTCTAAAAGCATCCTTTTATATCTTTAAAATTTACATCAGCAAACTATTCAGAATAATTTGTGATATATGTCAGTAATACCTTGTCTCTTTGCGGTTCAAGATAACCCACTTCCATTTCTTCTGAAAATGCTGTGCTTGCCTTGCTTTTTATTTGCTGTCATCTATCATTGCCTCATCCAGTTTGACATCGCCTCACCCTTGGAGCTGGTTTTCTGTCAAAGTTCCTGGTGACCCCATCTCTTCTTGTCTCTTCCAATATTTACAACTCCAGTGTGCCACACAGTTAAGTTTAGTCTTGGGACCAGAAAGCTTCAGTGGGCCTTTTTGTTTAGAAGGTTAATTAGGCTCACGTTTTAAAGGGAACATTGCACGGTGCTAAGAGACAAGTTTTGCTCTCTTAAGTTTCCTCACAGCTTGTGTCAGCTTCTGTCCTAAATTATCAAGAACTTCTCATACATCAATCAGCTTCAGATAATGTCTACAGTGTATTCTCCAGGGAAAAGGACAGGTTAATTACTTGATCCACATAATAAAAATAATGCCTTCCTCTGAGGCAAAATTTGGGCAGGTTTGTTCGTGACCAATGTTAAAATATTTGGATTTCTTAACCTTCACACCTGCACTTGTGATGTACACCTATTATGTGTATTGTATCCACCTGGGCCTCTTTTCATCACCTCTGAGAAGGCTGATACAGACAAGAAGAACAAATGAAAACACAAAGCTCTTGCTGTTCTTGTGTCATGAGTAATAAAATCTTTCTTCTCAGACCCAGGAGTCTCATGCCTTCTGACAGCACTCATGAAGTTGACAGGATAATTTGTTACCTTGCATGTAGGATAAAATCTAAGACATTTCTTCACATTCTTTAATAGTCATGATGATAAGGATGTGATGCTGAGACAGACATGACTTTCTCAAAGAGAAAATTACAAAGATCTTACACAATCCTGGTGAGGGGATACGAGAATGCTTCCTGGAACAAGTGGAAATCTTCTTACCCATGTTCTGGGCAATGAGGGAAAAGGACAGTTCTTTCAACAAATAAGCCTGGGGAAATTGGATATGCACATGCAAAAGAAGGAAGTTGGACCCTTACTTAACCCTACATACAAAAATTAACTCAAAATGGATCAAAGACCTAAATGTAAGACCTCAAACAATAAAATTCTTAGAAGAAAATACAGGGAAAAATTCGCAACATTAGACTTGGCCATGATTTCTTTGGATGTGACACTAAAGCCACAGGTAACACACACTGGACCTCCTAAGATTTAAAAAGCTTTTGTGTATCAAAGACAGAATCATCAGAGTAAAAAAAGAATTCACTGAATAAGAGAAAACATTTGCAAATCATATACCTGATAAGACATTAATATCCAAAATATGCAGAAAATTCTTAAACAAAAAACCAACCGAGAAACAACCCAATTCAGGACTTGGGAAAGGCCGTTTCTCCATAGAAGATATACAAATGACAAACAAGCACATGAGAAGATGATCAACATCACTATCCATTAGGGGAATGCAGATCAAAACTACAGTGAAATGCCATCTTGCAGCCATTAAGATAGCTACTGTCAAAACAATAGAAGACAACAAGTGATGACAAGAATGTGGAGAAATTGGAATTCTATGCACTGTTGGGCAGAAAGGTAAGATGGCACAGTCATTGGACAACAGGATGGCAGCTCCTAGGGAAATCAAAAACAGAATAACTATATGAAGGAGCAATTCTACTTCTGGTTATCTATACCAAAGAATCAGAAGCAGGGTCCCAAACAGATGTTTGATAGCTAAAACATGGAAACAATGCAACAGTTCATCAACAGATGGACAGATAAGTAAAATACGGTATAGACATAAAATCTAGGCGCGGGGGCGCGCCGGGCCGGGGAGGCGCGCTCTGGCCGCGCTTGCTCTGCTAGTTCGCTGGCTCGCTCCCTCCCTTGGCAGCCGCGGCGGCAGCAGGAGAAGGCGGCGGCGGCGGAGGCTGTTGATCAGACATGGCGGCGGATCTGAACCTGGAGTGGATCTGCTCCCTGCCCCGCTCCTGGACTTACGGGATCACCAGGGGCGGCCTCGTCTTCTTCATCAACGAGGAGGCAAAGAGCACCACCTGGCTGCACCCCATCACCGGCGAGGCCGTGGTCACCGGGCACCGGGCACTGGCGGCAGAGCACAGATTTGCCAACTGGCTGGGAAGAAGCATATACTTTTGAAGGTGCAAGATACTATATAAACCATAATGAAAGGAAAGTGACCTGTAAACATCCAGTCACCGGACAGCCGTCCCAGGACAATTGTATTTTTGTAGTAAATGAACAGACTGTTGCAACCATGACATCTGAAGAAAAAAAGGAACGACCTATAAGCATGATAAATGAAGCTTCTAACTATAACATGACTTCAGACTATGCGGTGCATCCAATGAGCCCTGTAGGGAGGACTTCACGGGCCTCAAAAAAAGTTCATAATTTTGGGAAGAGATCAAATTCAATTAAAAGGAATCCTAATGCACCTGTGGTCAGACGAGGTTGGCTTTATAAACAGGACAGCACTGCCATGAAGCTGTGGAAGAAACGCTGGTTCGTACTTTCTGATCTCTGCCTCTTCTATTACAGAGATGAGAAAGAAGAGGGTATTCTGGGAAGCATACTGTTGCCCAGTTTTCAGATAGCTCTGCTTACCTCAGAGGATCACATTAATCGCAAATATGCTTTTAAGGCTGCCCATCCGAACATGCGGACCTACTATTTCTGTACTGACACAGGAAAGGAAATGGAGTTATGGATGAAAGCCATGTTAGACGCTGCCCTGGTGCAGACAGAACCTGTGAAAAGAGTGGATAAGATTACATCTGAAAATGCACCAGCTAAAGAGATCAATAACTTTCCCAATCATAGAGTTCTAATTAAACCAGAGGTCCAAAATAACCAGAAAAACAAGGAAATGAGCAGAAACGAAGAAAAAAAGGCATTAGAAGCTGAAAAATATGGATTTCAGAAGGATGGACAAGATAGACCTTTAACAAAAATTAATAGTGTAAAGTTGAATTCTCTGTCGTCTGAATATGAGAGCGGGTCAACGTGCCCAGGTCAGACTGGACACTACAGGCCAGTCAATTTGAATAGCTCAGAGAACAAAACAGTCAATGTGAGCCTGGCAGATCTTAGAGGTGGAAGTCACCCCAATATGGGGCCCTTACACACAGAGGCTGATCGAGTCACACAGAGAATGAATTCAATGCAACAGCTGGAGCAGTGGATTAAAATCCAGAAGGGAAGAGGTCATGAAGAGGAAACCAGGGGAGTAATCTCTTACCAAATGTTGCCAAGAAACATGCCAAGCCACAGAGCCCCAGTCATGGCCCGCTACCCGGAAGGCTACAGAACCCTCCCGAGAAACAGCAAGACCAGGCCGGAGAGCATCTGCAGCGTGACGCCCTCGGCCCACGACAAGGCAGCGGGACCCAGCGCCGAGGAGAAGCGGAGATCCATGCGGGACGACACCATGTGGCAGCTATATGAGTGGCAGCAGCGCCAGTTTTACAACAAGCAGGGCACCCTCCCTCACCACGGTGCCCTGACCAGCCTCAAAACCATGGTCAACACCTCCGACCAGATGATGCACTCCATCCCCACGTCACCCTCCCACGGCTCCATAGCCGCCTATCAGGGCTTCTCCCCTCAGTGGACCTACAGATCGAAAGTGTCTTCACCAATTCAGAGGGGAGACGTGACCACAGAGCGCAGAGACATGACCATAGAGCGCAGAGACATGACCATAGACCGCAGGCACCGGGCCCATCATCCCAAGCACATGTACCTGACTGGCAGGAGGTCAATGCCAGCTGGCCTTACTTTACAGTCTGTTAGTCCCCAGAGCCTCCAAGGCAAAACGCTGTCACAGGACGAATGCAGAGGAACATTATACAAATACAGACCCGAAGAGGTAGATATTGATGCCAAGTTAAGCCGCCTGTGTGAGCAAGATAAAGTGGTACACGCTCTGGAGGAGAAACTTCAGCAGCTCCACAAGGAGAAATACACGCTTGAGCAAGCTTTGCTGTCAGCCAGCCAAGAGATAGAAATGAATGCAGATAACCCAGCAGCCATTCAGAGCGTGGTGCTTCAGAGGGATGATTTACAAAACGGACTCCTCAGCATGTGTCGTGAGCTCTCCCGTGCCACTGCAGAACTGGAACGAGCGTGGAGAGAATATGATAAGTTAGAGTACGATGTAACTGTTACCAGGAACCAGATGCAAGAGCAGCTGGATCGCCTCGGTGAAGTCCAGACCGAATCAGCAGGAATTCAGCGTGCCCAAATTCAGAAAGAACTCTGGAGAATTCAGGATGTCATGGAAGGGCTGAGCAAACACAAGCAGCAGAAGGGCACTTCGGAAACAGGTATGATAGGATCAAAGCCTTTCTCAACAGTTAAGTACAAAAACGAGGGTCCAGATTATAGACTCTACAAGAGTGAGCCAGAATTAACAACAGTGGCAGAAGTTGATGAGTGTAATGGTGAAGAAAAATCAGAACCTGCTTCGGAAATAGAAACTTCTGTTAAAGGTTCCCACTTTCCTGTTGGAGTAGTCCCTCCAAGAACAAAATCACCAACACCCGAATCTTCGACAATAGCCTCATATGTAACATTAAGGAAAACTAAGAAGATGATGGATTCAAGAACGGAACGACCAAGAAGTGCAGTGGAACAGCTCTGTTTGGCTGAAAGCACTCGACCTAGGATGACTGTGGAAGAACAAATGGAGAGAATCAGAAGGCATCAACAAGCATGCTTAAGGGAAAAGAAAAAAGGATTAAATCTTATTGGTGCTTTAGACCAGTCACCCTTACCAAGTCCTTCAAACTTAAGGGAAAATCCATTCAGGATTACCCAGGCTCGAAGAAAGGATGATAACTCTAAGGACCTGGACGCTGCCATCAGAGAAAATGACATGAAGCCAAACCGTGACCCTCCTGCCACAGACACTGTTCAACTAAAAGAAGCTGAACCTCAAAATACGGATTTCAGCGAAGAGTTTAAAAAAAGTGAAAATGTTTTTTCTGAAACACTTTTCACACCTGAGCCAAATGGAGTGAATTCTGAGGAAGTGATGGATAAAGAAGGAGACAAAAAAGAGATGCCTGAGCATGTGCCATACAGCCCTCAAGAGGAGTCACAGATCCCAAATCATAAACCAGAAGGCCCCCCTGCAGAAGATACAAAGGACGATATTCATGAGCAGGAAGAAAATGTTCTTTCTTACGAACTAACTCCTGAGGCTTCTAGAGGAAATCAGACAATGGCAGCTATACTGACTTCTGCTGAAACCATTCAGAGCTGAGGACATGGACCTTTGGCAATGTGAGAAGATATTGTATGGTATATTTTAAATCTATGAAATTCATAGTTCTGATGCTTTTGGCCACAGAGCATCATTTTATCACTTCTGGAAAATGTTTATTCCAAAACAGCTTTAATGGCCCATATGTACACTCAAGGTTCTGTAATGTAATCTCAAGGTTAATACTCTGACACCAGCTTGCTGCTATGATTTCAAAGCACATAAGTAAAGGTGCTTCTTAGTTTTCGGTCTACAGCCAGAGCTTATGTAGTTGCTGATCTCCAGGTTTTGGTGTTTCTAAAGTCTGGGTGGATTTATATTTCTTTTCACTTTTCGGTACAGAAATTTAGTTATTATTTCCAGTGAAGCTTGTTTTCCTTTTTTTTTTTCCTTCCTCCCATTTCAGCTACTGCAATGCTTTGTTTCACACTTGACTTGTAAAAATTTTATATATATATTTAAAATGTGCCATTTTATTATTGCTAAGTGAAGTATGTCTTGTTTCCTGCTCTAATTATTTCTCAGTCAGATTGCATTGTCAGCAGTTACTGCCTCACTCTTGTCAGCTTAAACACAAATGTTACCGCTTACTTTTTCTTAAAATGCAATTTAAAATGTAGGTATTTTGAAGTACTGGGCTTCTACTTCATTGGACTAGATGTGTACAGCAATAAGCAGGTTTTCAAATCCAGTACTTAGTTTGTGTACAAATGTAATTATGTTCATTGTGTATATATTATACAATGAGCACACGTAATGTAAGTATTAAAGGCTACTTACTATTGTTTAAATGCAAATGTTCATATCTCATTTCTTTTTTATGACGTTAAATAAATGTTGATGTTCTTAAAAAAGAAAAAGAAAACAGGATGGCAGCTCCTCGGGAAATCAAAAACAGAATAACTATATGAATGAGCAATTCTACTTCTGGGTATCTATACAAAAGAATCAGAAGCAGGGTCCCAAACAGATATTTGATAGCTAAAACATGGAAACAATGCAACAGTTCATCAACAGATGGACAGATAAGTAAAATACAGTATAGACATAAAATCTAAAAGAAAGGAAATTCTGCAATATAATGCAATGTGAATGAAACTTGAGAAATGTGAATAAAGGAAAATCTCACTAAAATGTTGTTGGGTGACCAGCAGGGGGAGCACTCACACATGTACCGCTGGATCGCAATACAGATCCCAGCAAGAAAGAGATGCTTGTTACCTTGCATTTTCTGACAGGAAGTGACACTACTTGACTACTACCACTAGCAACAGGAAGCCAGACAACAGCTCAACCAATGAGAGACTGTCACAACGCAATGAGAAGCCACTGCACTTTGAACTCTCAGTTTCCTCCAAAGGACTTTTTGTTTATAACAGCCCCTCCCAACTGCCTCTTCTCCTCTATAAAAGTTTCCTCTTATTTGCTTCACTGGATTTCTATATGTTTCACCAGAGTTTGCTTGTCCCAAATTGTAATTCTCTGCTGCTCCTGCATAAACCCACTTGTCTGGTAAAATGCTGTTTTGTTGTTTTCGGTTAACAAGGGCATTAAGCTAGGAGAAATAGACCAGTCACAAAAGACAAATACTGTATGATTCCACGTATGTGAGATACTTAACAGCAGTCAAAATCATTAGAGACAGAAAGTAGAGTAGTAGTTTCCGGGGACTGGGGGAAGAGGAAAATGAAAAGTTAATGAATTGTTGTTTAATGGGCATAGAGTTTCAGTTTTACAAGATGAAATGAATTATGGAGCTGGATATGGTGATGTTTGCATAACATTATGGATATATTTAATACCACTTATCTGGACAATTTAAATCGTTAAGATGGTAAATTTTATGAGTATTTTTACTATGATTTTTCAAACCTCAAAAAAAAAATCCAGGGGCTTGTCAAAAAAAAAAAATCTAGTAAAGACATGAATTTGAGCAAACTCCAGGAGATAGTGAAGGATAGGGAAGCCTGGCATGCTGAAGTCCATGGGGTCGCAAAGAGTCAGACACAACTGAGAAGCTGAACAACCCTAAAGACCCACCCCCAGGACCTGGCTCCAGAGACCCTTCCCTCTGCTCCCTCAAGATTTTAAACATCACATATTTCTGGGTGTGTGGGGTTACAGGCTTTGTAGAGCTGGGTCCCCCACCCCCACCCACCTAGCCTCCAGAAGAGAAAAGGAGCTCCATGTGTTGCAAAATTAGAAACTAGAAGTTTGAGTTGGCTAGACTCTGACTTCAGAAGGGTGGAGGGAAATCTGTGACCCTGATATTCTTCATGGTGAGTAGCTGCCCCCTGCCCCAGTGGAGGCTGAGGACTGGAATCTACTCCCCACCCTAGAGCTTAGCCTTAATGGAAATGAAGAGCAGTTCCTGTTCTGCTGTTCCCCTACCCTGTGCGTATATAACCTAGAATATTGGTGAAAAGAGACCCTCCAGCTCCAAGTGTGGGGAAGCAGGAGAGCTATTAAGAACCCCACCGAGGGCCTTCTTCAGCTCCTTGTCCAAAATGAAAAGTGTTGAGAGGTTACTGCCCTTCCTTCCTGTCTCAACCTAGAGTCTGGGCAAACAGTTCTGTGAGAAGGGTAACGATGCATGCACGAGTCTGCAGTAGCCCCGCTATTTGACTGTTGGACCCCGGCCAGAAGAAGGAGCACAGGGCAGGCGTTTAAAAACTGGAGGGTAAAGGAGATGTGCTTTTTGCAGACTTGGAGAAGAGATCTTTTCCTGTGTTTGAGCAGCACCCAGGTCTCTCTCCAGCCACTGGATAGAAGTGGCTTCCAAGCTAGGGACATCAAAGTTCAGCCCTGACGTGGGCAAGTTCTCCCCTTGCCCTATCTCTACAAGGCAGCACAACTCCAAAGAGGCTCAGGGTCAGGGGTGTTTTCCCAGAATCAGAGGCACTGTTGTGGCTGAAGTTTAGAAAATGTCATCATTGTCCAGGAGAGGTAATATTGGAAGGGTATTAGATGGAGGTATGATCTGGAGATATATAAGTGTGTGTGTGTGTATTATTTATATATATAAATATTTATATTTTTAAGGTAGATCCCAGGAAGAGCAAGTAAAGCCTAAGTATACATCAGGATCTGTCTTCTGATGTTACCCTGTCTGGAGACAATATGAACTTGACCCTAACATCTCCCCCTTGGGGGCACCATGGGAAAAAGGAGACCCTCCCTGTGCAGACTACATGCCTGTCATGATGATTTCCTTGTGGGGTAAAGAAATCCTCCAGTAGTGGTGGGAGTGTTCATGAGGTAAGCACATGCTGCCTTAGGGGAAAATGAGGCAGACAGTGAGAAAGAGGCTGAGGCAGAATGCCTAGGAAATGAACAAAGTGGGGGGGGGGGTGGGCAAAGAACGGCCAGCCAGGTGGTAATGAATGGAAACACCCCCATCATCTTCATCTTCACCATCCACTCACACTCACTAAAGGATCCAAGTGCCAGGTCCTTGTGGCTCCACAATAAACTCCAGACCACACTGATGCATCCCTGCCAGACTGTGTGTGGAACTTGTCTTTGAGCACAAAGATGTGAGAGATGTCTTCAGGCCTGTCATCACTCATTTGGGAAGATGAACCTGGTGCCTTCCATCCATACTTGATGATAGTATGCAAGAGCTTGTCCTTCACCTGGACAATTTGCACATCAGGAACACAGTGTCCTCGTGTGGCCCTTATCTGCTTGGACAGCCATGGTAATTCTCCAGCGCCTGTGGGCTCAGTCACTTCAGTCATGTCTGAGATACCATGGACTGTAGCCCGTCAAGTCTCCTCTGTCCATGGGATTCTCCAGGCAAGAATACTGGAGTGGCTTCCCATGCCCATCTCCAGGGGATCTTCCTGACCCAGGGATCAAAACTGCATCTCCTGTGTCTCCTGCCTTGCAGGTGGATTATTTACCCACTGAGCCACCCGCGATAACTGCATCTCATGCACCACAGGCAGACCTCCTCAGAGCACAGTGATCCTGGGGCTCTGCTAGAACCTCTACTCTGACCATTCAAGTTAAAGCAGCCAAAGGTATCAAATGGCTCCCCAAACTCATCCACTTTCAGGTCATCTAGGTTGAAGCATTTGGAGGGCTGAATGGAGAAGCTGGTGGTTAAAAAAAAAAAAAATTCCAGCCAAAGTGGAGTCATCAAATAGGGAGACAATGTTAGTGTGGCGGTTCTCATGAACAGTGTCATGGAAGAGATGAGTGACACACCATTGCTGGTTTGGGCCTGCAGGGAATGAGAAATTAGGACCATGTAGCTCATCCCAGTTCCACCCTGGTCTCTTCACTCTGACGGGATCGAGGACCTGGAGCAGCAAACTGCAGCTTTTAAAGAAAGGGTCAGGCCTACACAGCAAGCAAACCCTGTGGGCTGGGGTGCTGCTCATAGCAATACACTTATCACCATGCATTCATCACTTTATTCTCCCAACATGAAGTTCACAGAAGCCAAGTCACCCTCCAGGTGGAAAAGATAGGACTGGAGAACTTGGAGGGTGGGCCCCTCAGCCAGTGACCTTTTCCACATAACCCATGGCTGAAGCACTTCTCAAGTGTGAGTGGGTGGGTGAGAAGGGCCATGTGACCAACCTCAGGTCACATTAAGTGGGAAATTTCTTCCAAAAAATGAGCCATAAAGAATATGTGAAGCTACATTCAGTAGACTATTTGTAAATTTGTTAGTCATTCTGGAACTATTACAGTTGTTGTATGTGTGTTCCTGATATATGGAATGTGTAACTAACATATAATCTACTTGTGACACTTTTATATCTTATATTTCATTAAAAACTAAGATTTCCAGCATACAAAAGAAGTATTCTAAATATAAAATCGAACAGGTCTGGGTTGTGGTCAGACATTCTGCACTTCTGACAAGCAAGCTTCTGGGGGCAGCTGAGGCTGTTGGTCCATTGTGGGCTCTGAGTATCAAGATTCTAAGGTTCTCACATTAACCATGAGGATGAAGGTCTTGATGTTAGACTTTAATATGTTGGTTATGCGTGTGGTAATTTCTAGGGCAGAGGTTCTCAGCCAGGAGGGATTTTGCCTTCCACTGTGTATGCCATGCTGGAGACATTTCTGTTCATGGAGAAGGGGTGGTGCTGTGACTGCTGACTAGTGAGTGGATGCTAGGGATGCTGAGAAACTTCATAAAGCACAGCCTCCGCAAGAAACTATCCAGCTGAAAACCTCAGTGAGTACTCAGGTGGGGAAATAATGCACTAGGGGAACTTCTAAAAGCAAGCAGAGTCAGTGGATTCCAAACCAGAAGAGGGGAGAAATGAATTAGTTAAACAAATCCTAAGTCAATCAGCAAAGAGGTGATTAGAAAAAGAAACATAGAAGAACAGAAGAAACAGAAAGCATAAAGGGAGGCGGCAGATTTAGGTGCAAATATATTCATTAAGCATATTAAGTATAACTGGAATTATCAGTTAACAAAGATTGTCAGACTAGATTTTCCAAAAATGTGCCATTTATAATTGCTATATATAAAACCTAAGGATGCAGAAAGTTTTAAATAAAAGGATGGAAAAAGCATGGCATGAAAATACTAATCAAAAGAAGCTGATGCATCTATATTAATTTCAGAGAAACAAGGCTTGACATGAAAAGGTCTTGCTCGGTATAAAGAAGCAGTTTCATAATGACAAAAGACTGAATTCACCAAAAATACAAAGTCTTCATTTTAAGCCTCTATAAACATGGCTTCAAAATATATAATGCAAAAACAAAACAGGAAGAGCGGGCAATTCTAGAATTAAAAGTGGGAGTTAAGCAATTTCCTCAGTATTAATTTGTTAAAAGCTGAATTAATTTAGAAATGAATAGCAGGTCTGCCTACCACAAACAATAAACATGGCCTTTTGGACTTTGCAGAATGTTGCTCCCATTGCTGACTACACCTCTTAAAGACACAAAGGGATTTACAAAACTCGACCACACATTGGGCCCAAAGTAAGTCTTGACTGTAATCAAAGGATTTTTTAAAATACCAAACATATCCTCTAATTGTAGTGCAATGAAGATAGAAATTGGTAGAGAATGTGTTAGAAAGTCTTCTTGAAAACAGCACTTGAAACAGTCATCCCTCAGTATACGAGGGTTCACCCCAGAATGCCCCATGAATACCAAAATCCATGTATGCTCAAGCCCCTTACGTTTAACAATTGCACACAACCTACACACATCCTCTGGTATACTTTAAATCATCTCTAGATTACTTATAATACCTACTGCAATGTAAATGACTCAATGGATATGAGTTTGCGCAAACCCAAGGAGACAGTGAAGTACAGGGAAGCCTGGTGTGCTGCAGTCCACGGGGTTGCAGAGAGTTGGACACGACCGAGCGACTGAACAATAAATGTGGCAAGTACAAGTTCTGATGTTTGAAACTTTCTGGAATATTTTTTCCAAATATTTTTGACGAAAGGGTATGGAGGGCCAACGGGGGTGTAAATAACTTTCTGGAGAGGAGAGAAAACAATTCTATTTGATTCTTACAAATCCACTTACCTAGACCAGGGTAGCCAGATAGGGCTTGGTGATGATTGCTTTTCATAGAGACATAATTCATACACCATAAAACTCACCTTTTTATAGGGCACAACTGCATAGGTGTTAGTATATTTATCAAGTGGGGGAACCATCTGCACTAACTCCAGGACATTTCATCACCTCCAGAAGAAACCTGATACCCATTAAGGAGTCAATGTCCATTGCCCGACCCCGACCCCTGACCTCAGCTACTTTGTCTCCAGAGATTTACCTATGTGGACATGTCCTGTAAATGAAAGCACACCACAAAAGCCTTTTGTGTGTGCCTCCTTTTGCTCAGCAAAATCTTTTTGGTTTTTTTTTTTTCTGTTAGGTTCCAACATGTTGTCGAACATGTCAGTACTTCACATATTTTTATAGCTAAGAAATATCCATTATATAGATACATTTACCCATTCATCAGTTGATAAACATTTGAACGGGTTCCACATTTTGACTTGTGATCCATCTTCCCGACATTTGTGTACGAGCTCTTGTGTGGCCATGTTTGCAGTTCCCTCTGGAATATGCCTAGCACTGGAATTGGCTTGGTAATGTTTTCCGAAGTGGGGTGCACCATTTTACATCCTCATCAACAGTATGAGGATTCCAGTACTCCCACAGCCTCACCAAACACCTGTTATCATCTGCAATAATACAAATGATTTTCATGTTGATCCTGTATCCTGCCATCTTGCTAAACATGTTTGCTGCTGTGCTGTGCTGAGTTGTGACTGACTCTCTGCGGCCCCGGGGACTGTAGCCCGCCAGGCTCCTCTGCCTGTGCATTTCTCCAGGCAAGAATACTGGAGTGGGTTGCCATTTCCTTCTCCAGGTGATCTGGCTGACCCAGGATCAAACCCGCATCTCTTAAATCTTCTGCATTGGTAGGTGGATCCTTTACCAGTAGCACCACCTGGGAAGCCCAAACACAGGGATCTTTCTTTTCTTATTGGATTTGTTAGGATTTCTTATGTATAAGATCATGTCACCTGCAAATAGTTTTACTTCTTCCTTTCCAATCTGCAAGCCTTTGCTTTTCCTTGACTAAATATTCTGGATAGAACATCCAGTATGGTCTGCAGAAGAGGCAAGAATGTTTTATTTCTGATCTTATGTGGAAAACACTCAGTCTTTCATCTCTAAGTATTGTTATCTGTGCGGTTTGGGAGATGCCTTTTATCAGTTTAAGGAGGTTCCCTTCTATTCCTAGTTTGAGTGTTTTTAATCACAAAAAGGGGTTAGATTTTGCCAGATGCTTTTTCTGCATCAATTGAGATGATCATGTGGTTCTCCCTGCATTTTATTCTCCTGACATGGTATATTACATTGACTTTCTTGATATTAAACTAACCTTTAATGTTTGAGATAAATTACATTTGGTCATGGTATACAATTCTTTTTATATGCTGCTGAATTCGGGTTGTCAGCATTTTTGTATCTATGTTTCTAAGGGATAAATGCTCTGTAGATTTCTTTCATTTTGGTGTTTTCGTCTGGCTTTAGCTATCAGGGCACTATTGGCCTCAAAGTAAGCTGGGAAGTGCTTCCTCCCCTTCTGTTTTTGGAAGAGTTTGAGAAGAACTGGTTATTAATTTTGCAAATGTTTTGGTAGAACTCAGTGAAACCATCGGGGCCTGTGCTTCTCTTTGTGGGTGGTTTTTACTATTAATTCAGTATATTCCATGTATTCCAGACACAAGGACATTTCTGCTGTACTTTCTATTCCACAGAAAAGGGATAAAACTCTACACAGCAGTCTCAGTTAGCTTTGTCAATAGAGCAGTTCAGGTCAGATCAGGTTCACCCCCAGTGACTCATATAAAAGAATTTCTGCAATGTGCATCACAGCTCCTGCAGTGCTACTAAGCCAGCCATGGCCCACTGGTCCTCATCTAACTTGTAGGGCCAGCTTCCATCTTTGGCTGGGCTGAAGAGGCTCTTAAACTACCAGAGGAAACTGAGGCATTTTCTTTCCTCTGGGACATTTGTGGAGTTCTGGTCTGGTCGCTCTGTAAGAGCCCACATCACACCCACAACACACTCTGGGGCTGTTCTTCCGTCTGGAGTACACAGCTGGGCAGGGGAGGACTGATGACAGGCGTGTGCTGAGACTCTGGATATTCTGATGAGAACCAGGGACAGGAGAGACGGGCCTTCCTTCCGGCTGCTCTTTGTGTAATTTCTTGTGGGTTTGGAAAGGGGAAGTGGCATCAAGTCCACTTCCTCGATCCCTCAGCCCTCTGTCCTCGACCACTGCCCAGCTGAGGTCTTCACCTCCAGGACCATCATCCCAGCCTCTTCCCTGGCTCTGGGCTTTGTTGACCCAGGAAAGATCTCCCCAAGTCTTACTGGTCCCCATCCCTCAGGGAAACTTCAAGCCCCTCACCCTGCTATTTAGAGGCTCCTCAGGATCTGACTCCTACACTCTGACTCCTCCACATTCATTGTGCCACTCGGTCTCACTTTCCCACTCTGCACACCGAGGTACTTGTTCCCCTGACAAATGAGAAGACAGGCCTTCCAGGTAGAGGTTCATGTTACAAGCAAAAGACTGGAGATGCTGAACCATCTTGCAGGAACCAAGAACGTTTCCCAGGGAGTGGGGGTTGCTGAGACTGGGAAGATCTGAATCCTGGGTGCCAAGGTGACTGCATCCTTCCCTTTACTCCCCTAATCCAGGTGTCACCAAGTCCCAATCTGCCTCCTTGGGAATCTCGTCACCCTCATTACCTGCCACTTCCTTCACTCCACCTGCTCCACCTCACTTAGAACAGAATTCTCTCAGGTTTCCTAGCCTCATCCTGCCCTTCAATTCGGATGCTGTCACTACTTTGCCAAAACCCCCTGCAATTTCCTCTGCCTTCAAGGCTAAAGCTTCCATCTTCAGCTCACTCCAAAATACACACCCTGGAGTCAGCCTCATCTCCTTATGCTCTCAATGCCTCTGTGCATCAGCAGTGGAGCTCAGCTATCTCTGGACCACACATGTGAGGACTGTGACATCAGCAGTCTGCAAAGGACCACACTCAGCGCTCCTATCTTGAGCAGCCCCTCCCACACTGACTCGGGCTTGCCCATGTGACTTGACTTGGCCTGTGGTGCAAGCAGAGGTTTAAAGGCACTTGGAACCTGTGACTTGTTCTCTTAGAAACTGCTCTGGAGCCATCAGCCATTGAATAAAGAGATCCAGCCACCCTGGAGCAGCCAAATGCTGGGAGAGGTACACCAGGCCTTGACTGAGGGCCAGACTCCGGAGTGAAGAAGTCACTTTGAATGTCGCAAGAGTGAAGAAGTCACCTTGAACGTTGCAGCCCCAGCACACACCACACGGAGCAGATCCTTCCCGATGAGCCAAGCCCAGACTGCAGAATGATGAGGGATGATAAGTTTCACTGTTTTAAGTCACTAAGTGTTGGGGGATGGGTTGAAAGGCATGAAATGTAAGTGGGACACCATGGATCATTCATTATTGGCAGGCTGCTGGCTAAGGAAGAACATTCAACCTCGTGCTGCACGTGATTACACAACCCATGTCCCCACCCCATTAACTCCTCACTCACTCAGTCCTTCAAGTATTTACATTTAGGAAGGTACATGTATGTGTGTGTGAGGCAGCGGGGTGCAGAGAGCATTAGGCTGAGGTTAAATCACAGGCCCTGTCCTTAGGAAATGAATGTCAGCTAGCATGATGAAGAAGAGGGTCTCCTTTGGCCTCATCCCCCAGGGTTTGACCTGCTCTAACAAACAGTAGGGACTCAGTAACATGAGAGCTGAGCTGGTGATAGCAACCTGCCACCAAACACCAATGTCCCTGCCACCGTGCAAGGCCGGATTTCACTCGGGTGCCACGTCCTCTGTGAAACTTTACACATACCATCTGCATCATCTGTTGCTCCTTCCAAGGGCTCTTTGGCACCTGCATCAGTTAAAATCTGGGTGACTTGCCAAGTGATGAAACCCCAAAGTAACTTATACGTTTAACTCTCCCAGGTGACACGTAATCCGTGTGGGCTTCAACAGCATCAGGAACCGTGGGCTCCTCCCATCTTGTCCTGCTGCCTTGCTGGGCCTGCACTTCTCAGATCACTTCCTGGCCTGGGATGGCTGCACCCACTCCTGCCATCAGGTCCACATTCCAGAGCATAGGAAGGAGGGGGAAACATTATTTCCCCACTTAGGAACGCTTTCTAGAAGATGCCCATGTCACTTCTGTTCACATATTACTGGTCCGAATTTAGGATTGCCAGTTTTGATGTCAAAAAGTGTCTCAGGAGAGTCGTTGTTAGAATCATTAGGTTCCAGTGAAGGAGAGACTTTTCGATTTGTGCCTGCTGGCAGAGGAGGAGCATTTGGAGCAGCCGGGGCACGGCTTGTAGGAAAATTCTGAAACATGTTATGTTGTTCTAATTGGGCCTTTTGTAAAGTTATATCATTTAATTTATATTCATGTAATAAGTGTTCTGTCTGTTCTTGAATATTAGGAAGGCTAGAAGTTACCTTGAAATGGCAGAATTACAGCTTTAATGAGAGCCCAAAGGGGCCAGAAATTGCCTGGAATTTTTCTCCGTTTGGTGGCTTGTTCAACATTTGCTTTGACCCGGTGCCAAATTTCTAAATCAAAACTGTCTTATCAGGGAACCAAGGATTCCCATTAACCACTGTTGAAAGGCAAGCCTCTATTTGTTCGCGTGAAACCAAAAGTCCCTAGGTTTTAACAAATGGTGAAGAAAAGTGGAGAGATGATGGGGCTTTCCAGCCGTTTGAAGTTGAGTAGAGAAATGAGAGGTTTCCTGCATTGCAGGTGGATTCTTTACCAGCTGAGCTACCAGGGAAGCTATGATTAGATGACAAATTGTGGAATTCATGAATGGGTCCTCTGCCACGTCCATCATTTCCAGCTCCTCCTTCCTACAAGTAGATGTTACCAAGGTGAAATTGGGCCCATAGGAGTCTTTCAATGTATTATTGCATGCAATTTTCTAATATTTTGTGAGGGTTCTTGCACCTATGTTTATGAGAGAATCTGCCCTGTAATTTTCTTCATATATGTTGCCATTTTGGGCTTTTGGTATCAGTCATGTTGGCCTCATAAAATGAGGTAAGAAGCATGGTCTACTCTTCAGGGTTTTTTTTTTTTTTTTTTTTTTTTTTTTTTTTTTTTTGCTTGGGAAGCATAGGTATTAACTCCTTGAATGTTTGGGAGAATTCACCTGTGAAGCCATCTGGTCCTGAACTTTTGTTTGGGGCAGTTTTCTATTAGTATTTCAAGCACTGGACGAGTGATCAGTCTAGTCAGGTTTTCTACTTCATGATTCAGTCTTGAAAGGTTGTATTATTCTAAAAATTGGTCCATTTCTCCTGGTCTGTCCAAGTTTGTTGGCATAGATAGATGTTCACCATATTTCCAAAATTCTTTGTATTGTTGTGTAATTATTGCTCTTTTTCTTCTTGTTTCATAATTTATTGATCAGAGCCTTCTCTCTCTTTTCTTAAAGTGAGTCTAATTAAATGTTTCTCAATGTTGTTTTCCTTTTCAAAGAACCAGGTTTTAGTTTGATTGATCTTTTAAAAAAAATGCTAATGCTAAGTCGCTTCAGTCGTACCCGACTCTGTGCGACGCCATGGATAGCAGCCCACCAGGCTCCTCCATCCACAGGATTCTCCAGGCAAAAATACTGGAGTGGGTTGCCAGTTCTTTCTCCAAAATATTTTTTTTAATATTTTTAAAAAATTATTTTTAAAATATTTATTTATTTATCTGGTCTTAGTTGTGGCACTCGGTATCTTTAGTTTCAGCATGTGAAGTCTTAGTTGTCTCATGTACTATCCAGATCCTGGATGAAGGATCAAACCCAGGGCCCCTGAATTGGGAGCTTGGAGTCTTAGCTACCAGAACACCAGGGAAGTCCCTGATTGATCTTTTCTACACTTTTTAGTCTCTGCTTTATTTATTTCCACACTGATTTTATCATTTCCTTCATTCCTGACTCTGGGCCTTGTTTGTTCCTCTTCTTCTAGTTTCTTTAGGTGTATGGCTAGAATGTTATTCGAGATTTTCTTTCTTTACTTAGGTGGGCCCGTTTTGCTGTAAACTCCCCTCTCACTTTTCTAGTTCTTGTCTCAAAGATGGCTTCTTCATTTCGTGCCATTGTGAGTGGAATATAGGTTATATGTGACTTCTACTTTGTTGACATTTGTTTTGTGTTCCAATATATGATCTATCTGTGAGCAATCGAGCCAGGAGCTGAACCCATGACTGACAGCTCAGAGAAATGGATACCCTGGTGAGTGAGAGGTTTGAGCCACAGATTGAGTACCCCAGTTCTAGGGTCCTGTGTGTTTGATACAAGCCACATTGTCTGGTGGGATAAGTGCTGGGATGAGAAGAAGGGCTATAGGAAGGCAGGACTATGCTCATGAGGAGCACACATTGCCTAGCCCATGAGGCAGGGAAGACAGAGTTCTACTCAAGGAGCTGCTGTTTTCCCAAAACCAACTCACCATACACCCCAGCCCCAGCGGAATGAACACACCAGTCCTCCTGCCTCCATGGCACTGTATCTGCAAAAGCCACTATAAGGGAACAGTTGATGGAGGGACACAGAGGTAACCAACAGCCAGGGCAGAGCCTTGGTGGAGCAGTGGCAGCCACTGTTGCTGTTGATTCAAGAAACCCCCCAGAAGCAGCCTGGAGATCATATGACAGTTCATTCACTACAACACATTCCCTGACATCACATGCAAAGAACTGCCTACCCTGAGGACCAGTTTCACAACAGTGTAGGAGTGACAGAGGATGGGGAAAATTTAGAGGCACAGGGGACCTGTTGCCCAGACAAGACAGACAGGTCTGCTCTCATGGCTGCAGAGTTTCCTAGGACTGCCTACTACCTACTGATGTGCCCCAGCCTGAACACAGCGAATGCTTCTGCCCAACTCAATCCATGTCATATCCCTGCTCTGGATGCAGAGCACCTACAACCAGAGAGAAAACTTCACCTAAGGACACAGAGCAACCTGGTTCTGGGACAGAGCTGTTCAGCAACAGCTCACTTCTCAACCAACGCTTAAGATCCATGTGAGCTTCTGCAAGCTATAAAGAGCAGCTCCATAACAGGGTGGTGGCTGCAAAGACAGGAAACAGTCTTGAACTGGGAAGGACAATGGGAACTTACACTTGAGGCTGCGACAGCACAGCCATTGGCACCTACATAGACCGAGCATCAGACCCCTGTCTGCCCATAGTTCCCAATTGATTCAGAGGTCTTCTTCCTCTGGGGAAATGGACCCACTCTGTGGAGAGGAAAAACACACACTTAGAAGGAAGACATTCACCTTGGGCCCGACCCACAGGGTTTCTGTTCCAGCACTTGACTGGATTCAAAACAAAAAACGAGCTCCTTCACTATGTTCCCTGCAAGAGACTTTTCTCAGATATAAATCTGCAAAGAGACAAACACAGAGAGACTAAACAACACACAACTAAAATATGATAGATTCAAAAAAGAAATTAAGAGTAAATCAGAAATTACCAGAAGACAAATGGGAACAAAACCACAACTTTCCAAAATTGATGGAACCCAGTAAACACAGTTCTAAGAGAAAGCTTTATATCAATACAGGCCTACTTCAAATGTGTGAGAAAAATCTAAAGAAAAAACCCAAACCAACTTAACTGACCAAATCCCTAGGAACAGTCCTTACAGACTGAATTAGGAGGAAATAGACAATCTTGAATGAAAAGAAGCAAAATGGCTGTCTGAGGAGGCCTTAGAAATAGCTGTGAAAAGAAGAGACGTGAAAAACAAAGGAGAAAAGGAAAGATATACCCATCTGAATGCAGAGCTCCAAAGAATAGGCAAGAGATGTAAGAAATATTCCTTAGCAATCAATGCAAAAAATACAGGAAAACAATAGAATGGGAAAGACTAGAGATCTCTTCCAGAAAATTAGAGATATCAAGGGAACACTTCATGCAAAGATGGGCTCAGTAAAGGACAGAAATGGTATGGACCTAACAGAATCAGAAGATATTAAGAAGAGGTGGCAAGAATACACAGAAGAACTGTACCAAAGTGATCTTGATGACCCAAATAATCATGATGGTGTGATCACTCAAACTCACCTAGAGCCAGACATCCTGGAATCTGGAGTCAAGTGGGTCTTAGCTAGGATCACTACGAAGAAAGTTGGTGGAGGTGATGGAATTCCAGTTGATCTGTTTCGACTCCTAAAAAATGATGCTGTGAATGGGCTGCACTCAATATATCAGCAAATTTGGAAAACTCAGCAGTGGCCACAGGACTGGAAAATATCCATTTTCATTCCAGCCCCAAAGAAAGGCAATGCCAAAAAATGCTCAAGCTACTGCACAATTGCTCTCATCTCACACGCTAGAAAAATGCTCAAAATTCTGCAAGTCAGGCTTCAGCAACACATGAACTCTGAACTTCCAGATGTTCAACTGGTTTTAGAAAAGGCAGAGGAACCAGTGATCAAATACCAACATCCTCTGGATCATCGAAAAAGCAAGAGAGTTTCAAAAAACATCTATTTCTGCCTTACTGACTGTGCCAAAGCCATTGACTGTGTGGATCACAATAAACTGTGGGAAATTCTGAAAGAGACGGGAATACCAGACCACCTGACCTGCCTCTTGAGAAACCTGTATGCAGGTCAGGAAGCAACAGTTAGAACTGCATATGAAACAACAGACTGGTCCCAAATAGGAAAAGGAATACATCAAGGCTGTGTATTGTCACCATGCTTATTTAACTTATATGCAGAGTACATCATGAGAAGTACTGGGCTAGAAGTAGCACAAGCTGAACTCAAGATTGCTTGGAGAAATATCTATAACCTGAGATATGCAGATGGCACCCCCCTTATGGCAGAAGGTGAAGAAGAACTAATGAGCCTCTTGAGGAATGTGAAAGAAGAGAGTGGAGAAGTTGGCTTAAAGCTCAACATTCAGAAAACTAAGATCATGGCATCTGGTCCCATCAATTCATGGCAAATAGATGGAGAAACAGTAGAAACAGTGTCAGACTGTATTCTGGGGTCTCCAAACTCACTGCATATGATGATTGCAGCCATGAAATTAAAAGACGCTTACTCCTTTGAAGGAAATGTATGACCAAACTAGACAGCATATTAAAAAGCAGAGAAGTGACTTTGTCCACAAAGGTCCATCTAGTCAAGGCTGTAGTTTCCAATAGTCATGTATTTATGTGAGAGTTGGACTATAAAGAAAGCTGAGTGCAGGAAAATTGGTGATTTTCAACTATGATGTTGGAGAAGACTCTTGAGAGTCCCTTGGTCTGCAAGGAGATCCTATCAGTCCATCCTAAAGGAAATCAGGCCTGAATATTCATTGGAAGGACTGATGTTCAACCTGAAACTCCAATACTTTGGCCACCTGATGTGAAGAGCTGACTCACTGGAAAAGACCCTGATACCTGAAGTAACAGGCAAGTTTGGCCTTGGAGTACAAAATGAAGCAGGGCAAAGGCTAACAGAGTTTTACCAAGACAACGCACAGGTCTTAGAAACACCCTCTTTCAACAACACAAGAGACAACTCTACACCAGATGGACATCACCAGATGGTCAACACCGAAATCAGACTGATTATATTCCTTGTGGCCAAAGATGGAGAGGCTCTATACAGTCAGCAAAAACAAGACCAGGAGCTGACTGTGGCTCAGATCATGAGCTCCTTACTGCCAAATTCAGACTGAAATTGAAGAATGTACGGAAAACCACTAACCATTCAGGTATGACCTCAATCAAATCCGTTACAATTATACAGTGGAAGGGACAAACAGTTTCAAGTGATTAGATCTAGACAGAGTGCCTTAAGAACTGTGGACGGAGGTTGGTGACATTGTACAGGAGGCACTGTTCAAGACCACACCCAAGAAAAAGAAATGCAAAAAGTCAAAATGGTTGTCTGAGGAGGCCTTACAATTAGCTTAGAAAAAAAGAGACGATAAAGGAAAAGGAGAAAAGGACAGATATACCCATCTGAATGCAGACTTCCAGGGAATAACAAGGAGAGATAAGAAAGCCTTCCTCAGTGATCAATGCAAAGAAATAGAGGAAACCAATAGAAAGAGAAACGCTAGGTATCTCCTGAAGAAAATTGGAGATACGAAGGGAACATTTCATGCAGATACGGGCGCAGTAAAGGACAGAAACAGTATGGACCTAACAGAAGCAGAAGATATTAAGAAGTGGTGGCAAGAATACACAGAAGGCTATACAAAAAAATCTCATGACCGAGATAACCATGATGGTGTGATCACTCACACTCACCTAGAGCCAGACATCCTGGAGTCTGAAGTCAAATGGGCCTTAGGAAGCATCATGACGAAAAAAGCTAGTGGAGCTTATGGAATTCCATTGAGCTATTTCAAGTCATAATAGATGACACTGTGAACGTGCTGCACTCAATACACCAGCAAATTTGGAAAACTCATCAGTGGCCACAGTACTGGAAAAGGTCTATTATCATTCCAATCCCAAAGAAAGGTAATGCCAAAGAGTGTTCAAACTACCACACGATTGCACTCATCTCACATGCTAGCAAAGTAATGATCAAAATTCTCCAAGCCAAGATTCAACAGTATGTGAACCAAGAATTTCCAGATGTACAAGCTGCATTTAGAAAAGGTGAATGTGGGCCATACACAGTTACAGCCTTTTTCATTTGTTGCCTGTAAAAAAAACTAATACCTTCATATTGAGGTATTATGTGCCCTTGAGCATCAGGATTTCTTAAAACTGGAAAAGTGGACAAACCATCGGGTTCAGAGACTTGTGATTGCAAAGCCAGTAATTCAGAGAGCTTCTGTCATGGAGGAGAGTGAGTACGTACTGATTTTTTGCAATTATGAGTCTGTACTAAGGACTTATCATTATTATCTAAAAAAAGATTGCCAGTTTTGATGTCAAAAAGTGTCTCAGGAGAGTCGTTGTTAGAATCATTAGGTTCTAGCGAAGGAGAGACATTTGGATTTATGCCTGCTGGCAGAGGCGGAGCATTCAGAGCAGCCGGGGCACGGCTTGTAGGAAAATTCTGAAATATTTTCTGTTGTACTAATTGGGCCTTTTGTAAAGTTATATCATTTAATTTATATTCATGTAATAAGTGTTCTGTCTGTTCTTGAATATTAGGAAGGCTAGAAGTTACCTTGAAAAGGCAGAATTACAGCTTTAATGAGAGCCCAAAGGGGCCAGAAATCGCCTGGAATCTTTTTTTCTCCGTTTGGTGGCTCGATCAACATTTGCTTTGACCCAGTGCCTAATTTCTAAATCAAAACTGCCTTTCTCAGGGAACCAAGGATTTCAATTAACCACTGTTTAAAGGCAAGCTTCTATTTAATGGTGCGAAACCAAAAGTCCCTGAGCTTTAAACAAATGATGAATTAAAGTAGAGAGATGATTGGGCTTTCCAGCCATTTGAAGTTAAGTAGAGAAATGAGGGGGCTTTTTTAGTCGTTTGACCCATGTCTTAGTACTTACTGACCTCAATAGGCCCTGAGTCACTCCGTATGAAATGCCACGTATACCAGAGTCCCTGTTCTGGGCGCCACATGTTGGGGTCCTTTAATGGATAGAGAGTCAAAAAAGGCATGGGGACCTAAGCTCTGATGGAGCAAAGGTGCTTTAATGATCTTTTTGTGAGTATATGTAGGCTGTTGTACAAGGAATTTCTTTTGACAATGATAAAGATCAGAAAACTAAACATACAGCAATTACCAAGGGAAAAAGGGATTAACGATGGTCATAAGGTCAAGAGACAATCCATAGCTCATGAAAGAGGATCGAGACAAAGCAGTTTTCTCATAAAGAGAATGTTTACTGAGGGAGACCCAAGCCTGTCTCACACACTGACCCCAGCCCTGAGAGCAGCTTGCTCTTCCACTGATAAGGAACAGAGGATTTATGAGTAACAGCACATAGGAATCCTCCTGTTAAACATCCCCTGACAGACAGGGATGCCTGGTGTACTGCGGTGCAATGGGTCGCAAAGAGAAGGACAAGATGAGCGACTGAAGTGAACTGAACTGAACCAAAAACCTCCCAGAAAACAATGTCCAGGACTTGATGGTGTCACATGTGATCCTATGAAACATTGAGAGGGAGGTGGGAGGGGGGATTGGGATTGGGAATACATGTAAATTCATAGCTGATTCATATCAATGTATGACAAAACCCACTGGAAAAAAATAATAATAATAAAAAATAAAAATAAAAATAAATAAATAAATAAATGCTGGTCAAGGCTGAAAAAAAAAATAACATCTATCCTTCTTAATCTCTTCCAAAAAGTTGTAGAGGAGGGGAACACTCTTACATTTGTTCTATCAGGCTATCTCTACACTGATATCAGTACTATAAAGAGACCCTACATAAAATTACAGATCATTTTCTTGATGAATATGGTGGAAAAAAGTTTTCAAGAAAATATTAGCAGACAGAAATCAACAATCTATAAAAGGTATCATAAATGATTATCATGTAGCATTCTTCCAGAGATGCAAGGATGGTTAAAAAACCACAAATCAATCCACGTGATACACCATATTAAAAAAAAGGAAGAGAAACACAAGATTGTGTCAACAGATGTAGAAAAAGCATTGACAAAATCTAACATCCATTCATGGTAAATACTCTCAGAAAAATGGGCATAGAGAAAATACATCTCAACATAATAAAGGCCATTTATGGCAAACCCATATCTGAAGGCTTTTTCCTCTAAAATCAGGACCAAGGGAAGGATGCTCACTCTTTCCACTCTGGTTTAGCAGTGTGGAGGTCCTAGTTACAGCATTTGGACAAAGATGTAATAAGAGACATCCAATGCCTAAGAGAAAAAGTAACACTGTCACTACTATAGAGAAATGATACTTTATATAGAAAACCCTAATATCTCCACCATAAAACTAACTAATGAATTCAGTACACACACACACACACACACACATACACACACACACACACATAATGGAATATTCCTCACCCCTTAAGAATAAAATTTTGCTGCTTCTAACATAGATGGACTGTTTATTGAATTAAGTCAGACAGAGAAAAACAAATACTGTATATTATCACCTGACATATGAAATCTAAAACTAGTACAAATGGATGAAAATAATGGAGAAGAAAAAGACTCTCGCACATAGAGAATAAACTTGTGTTTACCAGTGGGGAGAGAAAGTGGGAAGGGGCAAGACAGACTATAGATTCAGAAGTACACACTACCATGTGCAAAATAAATAAACTACAAGGACATACTTTACAGCACACGGAATGTGGCCAATAGCTCATAATAGCTTAAAACAAAGTATAACCTATATACTGAACCACAATGTTGTACCTCTGCCACTACCATAATACTGTATCAACTATAATTCAGTGAAAAATTTAACATAAAAGAAGAGTTCTACATTGTGATATGTGGTTGTAATGGCAATCACATTACAATAATTACATGTAACAAATTACCAAATCTTACACTTTAAACTTACACAATGTTATATGTTAAATATATTTCAGTTTGAAAAATCTGCTGAAATATAATTTTCTTTCACCATGTTTTATATTGCACTTCACTTCAAACTGCTCATTTCAACATGAAAATATTTTAATGTGTTAATCTCCCCGCAGGACCCTTTCTAATAAGTACTGCCATCTCTCTTAAAATTTAAATCAGTTCTAATGAGGTGGATGAAACTGGAGCCCATTATACAGATTGAAGTAAGCCACAAAGGAAAACACCAATACAGTATACTAAGGAATACACATGGAATTGAGAAAGATGGTGACGATAACTCTATATGCAAGACAGAAAAAGAGACACAGACGTATAGAATAGACTTTCGGACTCTGTGGGAGAAGGCGAAGGTGGGATGATCTGAGAGAATCGCATTGAAACATGTATATTGTCAATTGTGAAACAGATTGCCAGTCCAGGTTAGATGCATGAGACAAGTGCTCAGGGCTGGTGCCCTAGGATGAACCTAGGAGGGAGGTGGGTGGGAGGTGGGAGTGGGGTTCAGGATGAGGAACACATGCAAATCCATGACTGATACATATCAATGTATGGCAGAAAAACACTACAATATTGTAAAGACCTGTTGTTTATTGCATAAATCTGAACTCCTTTTCTACAAGAAAACTTCACTGATATATTCATATTTCATGACAATATATTTCAATTGGTCTTTATATTGAAGAAGATATTTGGCATGTCCGGTATAATATTATCTTGAGATTTCAAAATTTAAATTAGGATTCTGAGGGTGAATAAATGAACTGGCAACCAATCATTATAGAAATAAATAAAATTTACACTTTTCTCATAATAGTAGAGGACTTTGCATTTCTTATCCCGGCAAAATAGAGCCTGTGTACACTGGAGTTATGGCTCATGAGCAGAAAGGGGCTGACAGTTGGGAAACACGCTGCAATGATTATAGTGATGTCCACAAGGAACTGGCTGGGCTGATCAAAAAGACCCAAAAGAACTTGACAGGTGGAGGAAAGAATATAAAAGTAGACAAAGGTGCTCCCGAGGAGAAGGATGAATTTAGTAGCTCTGGACTCAGGGGAGGACCTGGAGGAGGCGTCAGTTCTACGAATGTGCTGGACCTGCTGCTTATGTCTGTACAGGATCAGAACCATGTAGCAGCCGGCCCAGAGCGTGAGCCCCAAACATAAAACATCAGGGAATAATAGCAATGCTGCATACAAGGCGTCTCCAGTTTTGTCAGTAAGAATAGAAGAACAGTAGCCAAAATCTTTTTCCTCTGTGATGTTTTTGTCACTCCATTTGCCAGTCATATGGAAAGGAAAAATGACATTTACCAGCATTTGCAGGATCCAACACAGGAAAATAGAGAGAACCACGTACTTGGGAGCTGTTACTTTCAGCGCTGCCCACCTGGAGTTCCAGGGACTGATTGTGATCACCTGAAAGACACTCAAGAGGCAGATGCTACTGATGGACACTCCCCTCCCCACTCTGTGCAGAAAGAAGAGAAGTTTGCAGCCAGCATCACTTCGGATATGCTTCCACCCAAAGACTGCCATTGTCTGGGGGACCCCTTTAGAGAGGAGGACCAAGGAGTTGGCCATAATCAGGTGCTTAAGGATCAAATCTGTGGACCTTAACCTATAACCCATGAAGTGAAGGATGATATAACTGCAAAGGAGTGAGAAATTCCCCAGGATTCCAACCACGGTCTGTGTTAAGATGATCATGCCTATTATGAAAAAGCTGCTGGCCATCCTTTCAGTTCACAGTCACTGGTACTTTTGAGTTAGAATGTCCTGCGTGGGAATATGAGGCATGGGTTACGTGCATAGTGTCAACTGAAATCCAATATTCTCCAGTTAACAATAGTTCCTACTTGGAAATATTTGCTTCTTGTGTTTCTCTTACCAGCAGCCTTTAAAGGGTTCCATGTATAACATTTAAAAGAACTAATATGTAAAATTAATCACTGAAGATACTCATGTGATCTCTTCTTTATTCTTCACAAATTTATTAGACAGGAACTAAAGGGAACTTAGTTATACAGAGGCATGTTACCTACCCCCAGACAGGTTAAGTATTTGTCAAACCTGCTTCTTAGTGCATAATGAGCACTGAATCCCATTGGGGTACTCAAGACAGTCATTTGAGGAACCTCCCAGGTGCTTAAATGATTAGCAGCCTGCATTCCACCACAGAGGGTCCAAGTTCAATCCCTGGTCCAGGATCTAAAATCTCATGAACTATGATTCATGGCCAAAGGAAAAAAAGAGAGTGCACTGATCACCAGCCATGCCAAACAGCTAGTTAGTTGCAGGCATATAATAAACCAGATCCACATTGGATTTTGATTTCTCACTTTATCTCTTTATAGAACTGTGGCATTTTTTAATTTTCATATAACATGATTCCATTTATTTGTAAAGCTTTATTCTACGGCTCCATGTATTATGAATTAAGTCTTAACATCTTAACACATGAACATCACTGCTGGCAGTAGAATACAGCAGAAACCTGCCTCACGAAAAGGCAATGTCGTGAAGATGAGAAGGCATCACTCTGAGGATGGCAACAGAAAGACTCTTTAGTTCCCATGACAGAAACACAACTAAAATAACATGTATTATAGAAATGTTTGAATAATCATATGTTGGCAATAAACCTTAGGGCATAAAACACTAACATGTGATAAAACAGTTTAAGACAAAACAAAATTATTATTGTACAATCATACACTGAATCAGTATGTTATTGTCAGAGGCCAGTGAATATATTAGCAATGAATTAATATTTGCAGTTGACATTAAAATACAAGACACAGAGGAAAATTTGGCCCTTATGAAGCATGTATTCTTGTGTCTTTCATAAACTGACATACTAGATTTGCTAGAATGTCAACAAATTGGTGTTGGTGTCAGTTTCTGATGTGATCACTTACCCAGAATCTTGACCTTCCTTTCTCTCACAGCTGCTCAGACGAAAATACAATGGACATATCTTCCAGCTGCCAGGACAAGGGCTCGGTGGGATGGTCATTATACCCAGTATGTGTGTGGGAGGGAGGCAGCCAGATCCTGATATATGGGTTTGAGATGCTGTCCTCCCCTCCCCTCCCCTCCTGTCAAAACTGCAATTATCATTTCACCTGCAGCAGTGATGGGAGTGCAGGCTTGGGAGCTGAGAACATTTCTGGAAACTTTTCTCTCAGCTGTTAATTACTGGAAACAATTACAAGTTTCTAGTTAGCAGCCTTAGGAGACCATGGGCTGTACTTGACAGGCAATTTCTTTTCCATGATCCCTGAAATTGATGGTCTCACGAGGAAGAAATGCTGAAATCACACACATTAGGGGCTGACACACACCATGTGCGTCCCTCTGGATTCTTCACTTCCCTGAGACGAGTGTCTGCCGTAATACTAGTACTTTCCTCACCTTCAACCGTTGAATGGAACCGTCAATGAAAGTATTGGTAAAAAAAAATGGAATGAGACAAAATACCTGGAAAGTATATTCAAAGAGACAAAGGAAAAGGAGGAACATCATCAAGAATTCATGACAGGAGCCACTGGCACAACTTATATCAATTTAGACTCATTTTCATAATTCAATGCCAATTATTATGGAAATATTGTAGGAAATAAACTTTATTTTAATTGAACCCTTTGATAGGAATTGGGTACAGAACAAATAAATAGAAAAAAGAGTGAGGGTTTCAAAATAGCTATAAAATAAAAGCACACAGATATGATGGCTCAAATGTTTTATCAAGTACTTAATTCAGGAGCATCCTGGAGAGGAAACAATATGCCACTAAAACCAAGTGCATCAGTGAAAAATTAAAAGAAAATCTGAAATGCAAGTAGGAGGCTTCACAAAAAGCCAACACACCGACAACTTGATCATGTACTTCTAGCCTCTAGAACTGTGGAAACCTGTCTCTGTGAAAAATGTGAAAACTATCGATGTTTAAACCTCCCAGGCTGTTGTATTTTATTAAGGCAGACCTAAAATGTAATACAAACTGTAAGAGTCTGTCTGTTTGATCCCAGGACTTCCAGGAGTGATCCTGCAATTTATGGCGGAGAAAGTTTTGCCTATGTTCTCTTCTAACAGTTTTATGGTGTCATGTTTTCTATTTAACCCTTGGAGCCATGTGGAGTTTATTTTTGTGTATGGTGTGACAGTGTGAAATGAATTCATGGATTTACATGAGGCTGTCCAGCTACCAGAGAAGTGTGGAGAAATAAGTCAAGAACGAACGAAGAGAAGGAGCCAAAGTGAAAACAATGCCCAGCTGTGGATGTGACTGATGATGGAAGTAAAGTTTGATGCAAAGAACAGTATAGCATAGGAACCTGGAGTGTTAGATGCACGAACCAAGGTACACTGGAAATGGTCAAATAGCAGATGGGAGGGGTGAACGTTGACATTTGAGGAATCAGTGAGCTGAAATGGGGTGGAATGGGCGAATTTAATTCAGATGACCATTATTATATGTACTACTGTGTGCAAGATCCCTTAGAAGAAATGGAGTAACACTCATAGGTAACAAAAGAGACTGAAATGCAGTATTTGGGTTTAATCTCAAAAATGACAGAATGATATCTGTTCGTTTCCAAGGCAAAGCATTCAGCATCACAGTAATCCAGGGCAATTCCCCAACCAGCAATGCTGAAGAAGCTGATGTTGAATGGTTCGATGAAGACCTACAAGACCTTCTAGAACTAACACCAAAAAAAGATGTCCATTTTACCATAGGGGACTGGAATACAAAAGTAGGAAGTCAAGAGATACCTGAAGTAACAAGCAAGTTTGGCCTTGGAGTACAAAATGAAGCAGGGCAAAGGCTAACAGAGTTATACCGAGACAATGCACTGGTCATAGCAAACACCCTCTTTCAACAACACAAGAGACAACTCTACACCAGATGGGCATCACCAGATGGTCAACACCAATATCAGATGGATTATATTCTTTGCGGTCAAAGATGGAGAGGCTCTATACAGTCAGCAAAAACAAGACTAGGAGCTGACTGTGGCTCAGATCATGAACTCCTTATTGCCAAATTCAGGTTGAAATTGAAGAAAGTGCAGAAAACCACTAACCATTCAGGTATGACCCCAATCAAATCCATTTGAATTATACAGTGGGTATGACAGTTTCAAGTTATTAGATCTGATAAACTGAGTGCCTGAAGAGCCATGGACGGAGGTTGGTGACATTGTACAGGAGGCACTGTTCAAGACCACACCCAAGAAAAAGAAATGCAAAAAGTCAAAATGGTTGTCTGAGGAGGCCTTACAATTAGCTGAGAAAAAAACAGACGATAAAGGAAAAGGAGAAAAGGACAGATATACCCATCTGAATGCAGACTACCAGGGAATAACAAGGAGAGATAAGAAAGCCTTCCTCAGTGATCAATGCAAAGAAATAGAGGAAACCAATAGAATGAGAAAGGCTAGGTATCTCCTCAAGAAAATTGGAGATACCAAGGGAACATTTCATGCAGAGATGGGCACAGTAAAGGGCAGAAATGGTATGGACCTAACAGAAGCAGAAGATATTAAGAAGAGGTGGCAAGAATACACAGAAGACTATAAAAAAAAATCTCATGACCCAGATACCACGATGGTGTGATCACTCACACTCACCTAGAGCCAGACATCCTGCAGTCTGAAGTCAAATGGGCCTTAGGAAGCATCATGACAGAAACAGCTAGTGGAGCTGTTGGAATTCCACTGAGCTATTTCAAGTCGTAATAGATGACACTGTGAACGTGCTGCACTCAATACACCAGCAAATTTGGAAAACTCAGCGGTGGCCACAGGACTGGAAAAGATCTGTTTTCATTCCAATCCCAAAGAAAGGCAATGCCAAAGAGTGTTCAAACTACCACATGATTGCACTCATCTCACAGGCTAGCAAAGTAATGATCAAAATTCTCCAAGCCAAGCTTCAACACTATGTGAACCAAGAACTTCTAGATGTACAAGCTGGATTTAGAAAAGGCTGAGGAGCCAGATATCAAATTACCAACATCCACTGGATCATCAAAAAAGCAAGAGAGTTCTGGAAAAAGATCTACTTATGCCTTTCTGGATACAACAAAGCCTTTGACTGTGTGGATCCTGATAAACTGTGGAAAATTATTCAATAGATAAGAGTACCAGACCACCTTACCTGCCTCCTGTGAAATCTGCATGCATGTCATAAACAACTGTTAGAACAGACATGGAAGCATACACTGGTTCCAAATTGGGAAATGAGTATGTCAAGGCTGTATATTGTCACCCTGCTCATTTAACTTATATGCAGAGTACATCATGCGAAATGCCAGGCTGGATGAAGCACAAGCTGGCATCAAGATTGTTAGGAGAAATGTCAGCAACTTCAGATATGCAAATGACACCACCCTTATGGCAGAAAGTGAAGAGTAACTACAGAAACTCTGGATGAATGTGCAACAGGAGAGTGAAAAAACTTGCTTAAATCTCAAGATTTGAAACACGAAGATCATGGCATCTGGTCCCATTATTTCACATAAAATAGATGGGGAAACAATGGAAACAGTGACAGAAGTTATTTCCTTGGTCTCCAAAATCACTGCAGATGGTCATGCAGCCAGAAATTAAAAGATCCTTGCTCCTTTGAAGAAAAGTTATGATGAACTTAGATAGCATACTTTGCTGACAAAGGCCCATCTAGTCAAAGCTATGGTTTTTCCTGTAATGTATGAATGTGAGAGTTGGACCACAAAAAAGCAGAGCACAGAAGAATTGATGCTTTTGAACTGTGGTGTTGGAGCAGACTGTTGAGAATTCCTTAAACTGCACAGAGATCAGAACAGCCAGTCCTAATGGAAATCAGTCCTGAATATTCACTGGAAGGACTGATACTGAAGCTGAAGAACCAATACTTTGGCTACCTGATGTGAAGAATGGACTCATTGGAAAAGACCCTGATGCTGTGAAGGATTGAAGGCCGGAGAAGGGGATGACAGGATGACATGCTTGAATGGCATCACTGACTTGATGGACATGAGCCTGAGCAAGCTCCAGCAGTTGGTGCTGGACAGGGAAGCCTTGCAGCTGCAGTCTATGGGCCCACAAGGAGTTGGATGTGACTGAGCAACTGAACTGAACTAATTACATTTGGCCCACGGATACTGGTGAAAATTCTCTATCTTGAATCAACTCATTAGTAAAATTAATGGACCTGAAAAATCCACTTGCCATATAGTATAATATGACTACGAGATAATGTCACATCCATGGGAGGAGAACTGTTTATTATTTATATAATTATCAATAGGTTTTCAACACTAGAGCAATCTTTACCTCCTGTGATGGTTTCTTATGAGGAAGAAGCTAGTGTAAGGGAATATGCCTTCACAAATTTTAGTGGTCTGATCTTTTGTCCGATCCCTTGTAATCCCATGGATTGAACCATGACAGACTTCCCTGTCCATCACCAACTCCTGGAGCTTACTCAAACTGATATCCATAGAGTCGCTGATGCCATCCAACCATCTCAACCTCTGTCGTCCCCTTCTCCTCCTGCCTTCAAACTTTCCCTGCATAATGGTCTTTTCAAATGAGTCAGTTCTTCTCATCATGGTCCAAAATATTGGGGTTTCAGCCAGCATCAGTTCTTCCAATGAATATTCAGGACTGATTTCCTTTAGGATGGACTGGTTGGATCTCCTTGCAGTCTAAGGGAGTCTCAAGAGTTTTCTTCAACACCACAGCTCAAAAGCATCAATTCTTCAGTGCTCAGCTTTTTTTTACAGTCAAACTCTCACATCCATACATGACTACTTGAAAAAGCATAGCCTTCACTCTACGGACATTTGTTGGCAAAGTAATGTCTCTGCTTTTTAATATGCTGTCTAGGTTGGTCATAACTTTATTTCCAAGGAGCAAGCGTCTCTTAATTTCATGGCTGAAATCACCAACTTTAGTGATTTTGGAGCCCCCCAAAATAAAGTCTCTCACTGTTTCCATTGTTTCCCCATCTCTTTGCCATGAAGTGATGGGACTGGATGCCATGATCTTTTATTTCTAAATGTTGAGTTTTAAGCCAACTTTTTCACTCTCCTCTTTCACTTTCATCAAGAGGCTTTTTAGTTCTTCTCCAAATTCTGTCATAAGGGTGGTGTCATCTGCATCTCTGAGGGTATTGATATTTCTCCCTGCAACCCTGATTCCAGCTTGGGCTTCATGCAGCCCAGCATTTCGCATGATATACTCTGCATTTAAGTTAAATAAGCAGGGTGACAATAAACAACCTTGACATACTCCTTTCTCGATTTGGAACCAGTCTGTTGTTCCATGTCCAGTTCTCACTGTTTCTTCTTGACCAGCATACAGATTTCTCAAGAGGCAGGTCAGGTGGTCTGGTATCCCCATTCTTTAAGAATTTTCCACAGTTGATTGTGATCCACACAGCCAAAGGATTTGGCAGAGTCAATAAAGCAGAAGTAGATGCTTTCTTGGAACTCTCTTGCTTTCTCAATGATCCAGTGGATGTTGGCAATTTGATCTCTGGTTCCTCTGCCTTTTCTAATTCCAGCTTGAACATCTGAAAGTTCATGGTTCACATACTGTTGAATTGGTTACAGTAAAGCTTAAAGGGATTTTTTTGTTTTTTGTTTTTTTCCATTTATTTTTATTACTTGGAGGCTAATAGCTTTACAATATTGTAGTGGTTTTTGCCATACATTGCCATCAATCATCCATGGATTTACATGTGTTCATCATCCTGATCACCCGTCCTGCCTCCCTCTCCATCCCATCCCTCTGGGTCTTCCCAGTGCGCCAGCCTTGAGCACTTGTCTCATGCATCCAACCTGGTTTGGTGGTCTGTTTCACCCTTGATAATATACTTGTGTCAATGCTGTTCTCTCAGAACATCCCACTCTTGCCTTCTCCCATAGAGTCCCAAAGTTTATTCTATACATCTGTGTCTCTTTTTCTGTTTTGCATATTGGGTTATCATTACCATCTTTCTAAATTCCATATATATGCGTTAGTGTACTGTATTGGTCTTTATCTTTCTGGCTTACTTCACTCTGTAAAATGGGCTCCAGTTTCATGCATCTCATTAGAACTGATTCAGATTAATTCTTTTTAATGGCTGAGTAATATTCCATTGTATATACATACCACAGCTTTCTTATCCATTCGTCTGCTGATGGGCATCTAGGTTGCTTCCATGTCCTGGCAGTTATCAACAATGCTGTGATGAACATTGGGGTGCACGTGTCTCTTTCAGATCTAGTTTCCTCGGTGTGTATGCCCAGGAGAGGGATTGCTGGGTCATATGGCAGTTCTATTTCCAGTTTTCTAAGGAATCTCCACACTGTTCTCCATAGTGGCTGTACTAGTTTGCATTCTCACCAACAGTGTAAGAGGGTTCCCTTTTCTCCACACCCTCTCCAGCATTTATTGCTTGTAGACATTTGGATAGCAGCCATCCTGACTGGCATGTAATGGTACCTCATTGTGGTTTTGATTTGCATTTCTCTGATAATGAGTGATGTTGAGCACCTTTTCATGAATTTGTAAGCCATCTGTATGTCTTCTTTGGAGAAATGTCTGTTTAGTTCTTTGGCCCACTTTTTGACTGGGTCTTTTACTTTTCTGGAATTGTGCTGAAGGATTTGCTTGTATATTTTTGAGATTAATGCTTTGTCTGTTGATTCTTTTGCTATTATTTTCTCCCATTCTGAGTGATGTCTTTCACCTTGCTTATCACTTCCTTTGTTGTGCAAAAGCTTTTAAGTTTTATTAGGTCCCATTTGTTTAGTTTTGCTTTTATTTCCAATATTCTGGGAAGTGGGTCATACAGGATCCTGCTGTGATTTATGTTGGAGAGTGTTTTGCCTATGTTCTCCTCTAGGAGTTTTATGGTTTCTGGTCTTACATTTAGATCTGTAATCCATTTTGAGTTTATTTTTGTGTATGGTGTTAGGTGTTCTAGTTTCATTCTTTTACAAGTGGTTGACCAGTTTTGCCAGCACCACTTGTTAAAGAGGTTGTCTTTTTTCCATTGTATATTCTTGCCTCCTTTGTCGAAGATAAGGTGTACATAGGTACATGGATTTACTTCTGGGCTTTCAATTCTCTTCCACTGATCTAAATTTCTGTCTTTGTTGACTAAATACTGTCTTGATGACTGTGGTTTGTAATAGAGCCTGATGTCCGGCAGATTGATTCCTCCAGTTCCATTCTTCTTTCTCAAGATTGCTTTGGCTATTCAAGGTTTTTTGTATTTCCAAACAAATTGTGCAATTATTTGTTCTAGTAATACTGTTGGTAGCTTGATAGGGATTGCATTGAATCTATAGACTGCTTTGGGTAGTATAACCATTTTCACCATATTGAGTCTTCCAATCCATGAACACGGTATGTTTCTCCATCTGTTTGTGTCCTCTTTGATTTCTTTCATCAGTGCTTTATAGTTTGCTATATATAGGTCTTTCATTTCTTTAGGTCAATGTACTCCTAAGTATTTTATTCTTTTTGTTGTAATGGTGAATGGTATTGTTGCCTTAATTTCACTTTCTCTTTTCTCATTGTTAGCGTATAGGAATGCAAGGGGTTTCTGTGTGTTAATTTTATATCCTGCAACATTACTGTATTCATTGATTAGCTGTAGTAATTTTCTGGTAGAGTCTTTAGGGTTTTCTATGTAGAGGATCATGTTGTCTGCAAACAGTAAGAGTTTCACTTCTTCTTTTCCTATCTGGATTCCTTTTATTTCTTTTTTTGCTCTGATTGCTGTGGCCAACACTTCCAAAACTATGTTGAATAGTCGTGTGAGAGTGGGCACCCTTGTCTTGTTCCTGACTTTAAAGGAAATGTGTTCCTGACTCTAAGGGAAATGAGTAAAGCTTAAAAGGTTTAAAGACGTGTATATCTGCATTTAAAATGGCATGTTTCAGAAATACAAAAACACATAAATGTATTTTCATCATATCAGTAGAAAGGCATAGAATTTCTTTGAGGTATAGGAAATATTGAATAACACAGCAGACTTTGTACACAATGAGCTGACATCTCTCCCCAACACCTACATTACTGGACATCCATAAACAGCCTGTCTTCCTGACCCTGTGTGTTCATCCTATGGCTGATATTGTGAAGGAAGAGGGAGAATGCTGTTGAGTGTTGTTTCCTCAAATTTTTATCTTTCCTCCTTTACTTTTAAAACAGTTTTGAAGGTATTTTAAATAAGCAAGCTATTTTTCCCCGAGCTGAAATTAGAAAGTAACCCTGACTGATTAAATACTATGTGGTATATGTGTACAATGGAATACAACTCAGCCATCAAAAGAATGAAATAATGCCATTTGCAGCAACATGGATAGAGTTCCAGATGACCATACTAAGGGGAGTAAGCCAGAAAGAGAATGACAAATACCATGTTATATCATTTATGTATGGACACTAAAATCCTGGGGCTTCCCAGGTGGTACTAGTGGTAAAGAACCCTCCTGCCAATGAAGGAGACATAAAGAGATGTGGGTTCCATCCAAGTTTGTTCCACTACTTGGGTCAGGAAGATTCCCTGAATAGTGCATGGCAACCCACACCAGTATTCTTGGCTGGAGAATCCTCATGGACAGAGAAATCTGGTAGGCTGCAGTCTGAAGGGTTGGACATTACTGAAGCAACTCAGTGAGTGAAAACATGACACACATAAACTTATCGATGAATAAAGAAACAGACTGACAGACATATAAAACTGAATTGTGGTTCTCAAGGGGGAAGGTGGGGGAAGGTGGGGGAAGGATGCATTGAGAGTCTGAGATTAGTAGATAAAACTATTAAACATAGAATGTATCAAGAACAATTTCCTACTGCATAGCACATGGAAATATAGTTACTATCTTGTGATAAGTCATGATGTGAAAGAATATGAAAACATTGTCACTAAATCACCTTGCAGTACAGCAGACATTGACACCATACTGTAAATCAACACTATATATCAGTAAAATAAATTTAAAAAAACTGAACGTGTCAGATATGAAGTGAAGTGAAAGTCGCCCAGTCATAGCCAACTCTTTGAGACCCCATGGACTGTAGACTGCCAGGCTCCTCTCTCCGTGGAATTCTCTAGGCCAGAAGACTAGATTGGGTAGGTGTTCCCTACTCCAGGGAATCTCTCCAACCCAGGGCTTGAATCCAGGTCTCCTGCATTGCAGGTAGATTCTTTACCATCTGAGTCACCAGCGAAGCCCAACAATCCTGGAGTGCATAGCCTATCTCTTCTCCACTTGATCTTCCTGGCCCAGGAACTATACTGGGGTTTCCTGCATTGCAGGTGGATTCTTTACCAGCTGAGCTACCAGGGAAGCTATGATTAGATGACAAATTGTGGAATTCATGAATGGGTCCTCTGCCACGTCCTTCATTTCCAGCTCCTCCTTCCTACAACTAGATGTTACCAAGCGGAATTTGGGTCCATATGAGTCTTTCAATGTATTATTGCATGCAATTTTCTAATATTTTGTGAGGGTTCTTGCATCTATGTTTATGAGAGGTTCTGCCCTGTAATTTTCTTTATACATGTTGCCATTTTGTGTTTTTGGTATCAGAGTGATGTTGGCCTCATAAAATGAGGTAGAAGCATTCTCTACTCTTCAGGTGTTTTGGTGTTTTTTTGTTTTTTGTGTTTTTTTGGGTTTTTTTTTGGAAGTCCTTGGGAAACATAGGGATTAACTCCTTGAAAGTTTGGTAGAATTCACCTTTGAATTCACCTTTGGTCCTGAACTTTTGTTTGGGGCAGTTTTCTATTAGTATTTCAAGCACTGGACGAATGATCAGTCTAGTCAGGTTTTCTACTTCATGATTCAGTCTTGGAAAGTTCTGTTATTCTAAAAATTGGTCCATTTCTTCTGGTCTGTCCGAGTTTGTTGGCATAGATAGATGTTCACAATATTGCCATAATTCTTTGTATTGTTGTGTAATTATTGTTCTTTTTCTTCTTGTTCGTAATTTATTGATCAGAGCCTTCTCTCTCTCTTTCTCTTTTCTTAACATGAGTCTAATTAAAGGTTTCTCAATGTTGTTTCCCTTTTCAAAGAACCAGCTTTTAGTTTGATTGATCTTTAAAAAAATGCTAATGCTAAGTCATTTCAGTCGTGTCCGATTCTGTGCGACCCTATGGATAGCAGCCCTCAAGACTCTTCCATCCACAGGATTCTCCAGGCAAGAATACTGGAGTGGGTTGCCATTTCTTTCTCCAAAACATTTTTTTACATGTTTTTTAAAAATATTTATTTATTTATCTGGGTGCACTATGTCTTATTTGTGGCACATGGTATCTTTAGTTTCAGCATGTGAAGTCTTAGTTGTCACATGTACTATCAGGATCCTGGACCACGGATCAAACCCAGGGCCCCTGCATTGAGAGCGTGGAGTCTTAGCTACTGCAACACCAGGGAAGTCCCTGATCGATCTTTTCTACTGTCTTTCTAGTCTATGCTTTATTTATTTCCACACTGATTTTATAATTTCCTTCATTCCTGACTCTGGGCCTTGTTTGTTCCTCTTCGTCTAGTTTCTTTAGGTGTATGGCTAGAATGTTATTCGAGATTTTCCTTCTTTCCTTAGGTGGGCCCGTTTTGCTATAAAGTCCCCTCTCACTTTTCTAGTTCTCGTCTCAAAGACGGCTTCTTCATTTCATAACATTGTGAGTGGAATATAGGTTATATGTGATTTCTACTTAAATTTGTCGAGGTTTTTTTTGTGTTCCAATATATGATCCAATATATGTGAGCAGTTGAGCCAGGAGCTGAACCCATGACTGACAGCTCAGAGAAATGGATACCCTGGTGAGTGAGTGGTTTGAGCCACAGATTGGGTACCCCAGTCCTAGGGTCCTTTGTGTTGAATACAAGCCACATTGTCTGGTGGGCTAATTGCTGGGATGAGAAGAAGGGCTATAGGAAGGCAGGACTATGAGCACACATTGCCTAGCCCGTGAGGCAGGGAAGACAGAGGTCTACTCAAGGAGCTTTTGTTTTCCCACAACCCACTCACCACACACCCCAGCCCCAGTGGAATGAACACACCAGTCCTCCTCCCTCCATGGCATTGTATCCGCAAAAGCCACTACAAGGAAACACTTGATGGAGGGACACAGAGGTAACCAACAGCCAGGGCAGAGCCTGGGTAGAGCGGTGGCAGCCACTGTTGCTGTTGATTCAAGAAATCCCTCAGAAGCAGCCCGGAGATCATATGACAGCTCGTTCACTACAGCTCATTCCCTGATATCACATGCAAAGAACTGCTTACCCTGAGGACCAGTTTCACAACAGTATAGGAGTGACAGAGGATGGGGAAAGTTTAGAGAGACAGGGGGCCTGCTGCCCAGACAAGACAGACAGGTCTGCTCTCATGGCTGCAGAGTTTCCTAGGACTGCCTACCACCTACTGATGTGCCCCAGCCTGAACACAGTGAATGCTTCTGCCCAACTCAGTCCATGTCATATCCCTGCACTGGATCTAGAGCACCTACAACCAGAGAGAAAACTTCACCAAGGGACACAGAGCAACTTGGTTCTGGGACAGAGGTGTTCGGCAACAGCTCACTTCTCAACCAACGCTTAGGATCCATGTGAGCTCCTGCAAGCTGTAAAGAGCAGCTCCATAACAGGGTGGGGGCTGCAAAGACAGGGAGCAGTCTTCAACTGGGAAGGACAATGGGAATTACACTTGAGGCTGCAACAGCACAGGATTGGTACCTTCATAGACTTTGCATCAGACCCCTGTCTGCCCATAGTTCCCAACTGATTCAGAGGTCTTTGTCCTCTTGGGAAATGGACCCACTGTGTGGAGAGGAAAAACGCACACTTAGAACAAAGACATTCACCTTGGGCCCGAACCACAGGGTTTCTGTTCCAGCTCCTGACTGGATTAAAAAAAAAAAAAAAACGAGCTCCTTCACTATGTTTCTGGCAAGAGACTTTTCTCAGATATAAATCTGCAAAGAGACAAACACAGAGCGGCTAAACAACATGCTACTAAAATATAATAGGTTCAGAAAAGAAATCAAGACTAAATCAGAAATTACCGGAATACAAATGGGAACATAAACACAAGTTTTCAAAACTGATGGAACACAGTAAACACAGTTCTAAGAGAAAACTTTATATCAATATAGGCCTACTTCAAAATTGTGAGAAAAATCTAAAGAGAAAACCCAAACCCACTTAACTGACCAAATTTCTAGAAACAGCCTTTAAAGAGTGAAGTAGGAGGAAATAGACAATCTTGAATGAAAAGAAGCAAAATGGCTGTCTGAGGAGGCCTTAGAAATAGCTGTGAAAAGAAGAGACATGAAAAGCAAAGGAGAAAAGGAAAGATATACCCATCTAAATGCAGAGTTCCAAAGAATAGGCAGGAGAGATAAGAAAAGCTTCCTTAGCAATCAATGCAAAAAAATACAAGAAAACAATAGAATGGGAAAGACTAGAGATCTCTTCAAGAAAATTAGAGATACCAAGGGAACACTTCATGCAAAGATGGGCTCAATAAAGGACAGAAATGGTATGGACCTAACAGAATCAGAAGATATTAAGAAGAGGTGGCAAGAATACACGGAAGAACTGTACCAAAGAGATCTTGATGACCCAGATAATCATGATGGTGTGATCACCCACACTCACCTAGAGCCAGACATCCTGGAATGTGGAGTCAAGTGGGCCTTAGGAAGGATCACTATGAACAAAGTTAGTGGAGGTGATGGAATTCCAGTTGAGCTGTGTTAACTCCTAAAAGATGATGCTGTGAAAGTGCTGCACTCAATATGTTAGCAAATTTGGAAAACCGTGCAGTGGCCACAGGACTGGAAAAGGTCCATTTGTATTTCAGCCAAAAAGAAAGGCAATGCCAAAAAATGCTCAAGCTACTGCACAATTGCACTCATCTCACACGCTAGTAAAGTAATGCTCAAAATTCACCAAGTCAGGTTTCAGCAACACGTGAACTCTGAACTTCCAGATGTTCAACTGGTTTTAGAAAAGGCAGAGGAACCAGTGATCAAATACCAACATCTTCCCGATCATCGAAAAAGCAAGAGAGTTCCGGAAACCCATCTATCTCTGCCTCATTGACTGTGTCAAAGCCATTGAGTGTGTGGATCACAATAAACTGTGGGAAATTCTGAAAGAGATGTGAATACCAGACCACCTGACCTGCCTCTTGAGAAACCTGTATGCAGGTCAGGAAGCAACAGTTAGAACTGGATGTGAAACAACAGACTGGTCCCAAATAGGAAAAGGAATACATCAAGGCTGTGTATTGTCACACTGCTTATTTAACTTATATGCAGGGTACATCATGAGAAGTGCATGGCTGGGAGTAGCACAAGGTTAAATCAAGATTGCCTGGAGAAATATCAATAACCTGAGATATGCAGATGGCACCACCTTTATGGCAGAAGGTGAAGAAGAACTAATGAGCCTCTTGAGGAAAGTGAAAGAAGAGAGTGGAGAAGTTGGCTTAAAGCTCAACATTCAGAAAACTAACATCATGGCATCTGGTCCATCACTTCATGGCAAAAAGAGGGGGAAACAGTGGAAACAGTGTCAGACTTTATTCTAGGGTCTCCAAAATCACTGCAGATGGTAATTGCAGCCATGAAATTAAAAGACGCTTACTCCTTGGAAGGAAACTTATGACCAACCCAGACAACATATTAAAAAGCAGACACACACACACAGAGAAAAAAAGCAGACACATAACTTTGTCCACAAAGGTCCATCTAATCAAGGCTATGGTTTTCCCAGTAGTCATGTATTTATGTGAGAGTTGGGCTATAAAGAAAGCTGAGTGCAGAAAAATTGATGCTTTTGAACTGTGATGTTGGAGAAGACTCTTGAGATTCCCTTGGCCTGCAAGGAGATCCAATCAGTCCATCCTAAAGGAAATCAGTCCTGAATATTCATTGGAAGGACTGATGTTCAACGTGAAACTCCAATACTTTGGCCACCTGATGTGAAGAGCTGACTCATTGGAAAAGACCCTGGTGCTGGGAAAGATTGAAGGTGGGAGGAGAAGGGAACGACAGAAGATGAGATGGTTGGATGGCATCACCGACTCAATAGACATGAGTTTGGGTAAACTCTGTGAGCTGGTGATGGACAGGTTTTAGGATCCTTTAATGGATTGGAACCTGGTGGTCTGGAGTCAATGATAACGAAGTGAAAGAGCGAAAGTGGCTGATAGTCCCTGGTTTACACTGAGGACCAATAAGACCCTTGACATTGCTCACAAAGGCACAGGGCGCCCTCTCGATGGGAACTTGAAAGCCCATTTAGGAGAGTGAGCACGATGGGTTTCTGTGCTCCAGAGAAATAGCCAGGTGCTGGGGGGTGTGGGAGAGAGAGAGAGAGAGAAAAGACACGGGGACCTAAGCTCTAATGGAGCAAATGTGCTTCAATGATCTTTTTGTGATTATGTATACGCTATTGTACAAGGAATTTCTTTCAACAATGATAAAGATCAGAATGCTAAATGTGCAGCAACCATTACCAAGGGAACAAGGGATTAACAACAGTCATAAGGTCAGGAGACAATCCATATCTCAAAAAAGAGGATTGAGACTAAGTTTTGTCATAAAGAGAATGTTTTACTGAGGGAGACCCAAGCCTGTCTCCCACAATGACCCCAGCCCTGGGAGCGGCTTGCCTTTCCACTGATAAGGAACAGAGGATTTATGAGAAACAGCATGTAGGAATCCTCCCGTTAAACATCCCCTGGCAATTCTCCCTTATTTATTTATAATATTTGTAAAAAGGGCTCTGACCATTTGAGTTTGTTTTGTTTCAACAATTTTTGAATGAAGGCAACAGTAAACAACAAATATAATTGTGAAGACAATCATCAAAATTGTAGTTCCTGACCTGATGCTGTGAGTGATGCTTTGAAACCATCTGCATGGGTCTAGCCCAGATAATTGATCAGCTAGTTGTTCAGCTAAAGTTTCCAAATGAGTGGAAGAGGGCAGATTTTTAGAAGAGGTTTCAAAGATTTCCTTTTGTAATATTGTACATTCAGAGAGACATTATCATGTATGTTTTGTAAAGGAAATATGATTTGTTCCCAGTTGTAGGCACTATGATTAAAATGAACAGGAGTAACAGAAAATTGAGTAGAATTCCAACCACATTTTAGTATCACCTGTTTTTGTATATCTATTAATTGATCTCCTGCCCATTTGATGGTTGTTTTTAGTTCTTGTATTTCATCTTAAATATCCTCATCTATCTGAGTCTGAGTGGCCCAAATAGTATGAGCATCTTTAGTCCAAATTGGGAGAAAATTATGTGTTTGAATTGAAGTTTGTAATGCAATGCCAGTGATGGCAGCAGTGGTGCAAATAGCTATTAATCCCAAAATGCCAAGAATCAGCCATCCAATGAATCGTTTAGACCACTGGAACAGTTTAGTAAGTCACCAGGAAGTAAGTCCAGCCAAGGGACCTTCTTCCCAGGGCCATTGGAGATTGATTGGTAACCACAGTCTACGTCAAGATCAAAGAATTAAAAGGGAATCATTTCTTAAGGAAATAGAGGAGTTAAGACAAGTATATAACTTGTAATTTATACAAGTTACAGAACATAAAGTCTTAATGAATTCTAAGTTTCCTATAGCTACAACAAAAGGAAGTGGAACACAGGCTTGTATGAACTAGGATTGATGATAGCAAAGGAAATAACTACTATGACCGTGATTTGTCCCTGTGAAATGTCCAGTCTAAGTCCCAAGTTCTTCAGTGCTTGCTGCAAGTTTCCAGATGTCCCATTGTTTAGGCCCCATCTGTTTATCAAGGACGATTTGAGGGTGAGAAGGTGTCATTTAGCCATCAAGCCGGGCAAGGAGTCCTTTTCATGGCAGTGTTTCATTGAATTCTTGGTAATCTTTTCTGTTACTTGAATAACATAATCACATATAGTACTGTTATTATAATCTGAGGAGTTAGATAGCCATATACCACGGGGTCCCCAATCAAGAATGGTATAATTGGCCATAAACATTAATTTCCCTGATGCAGCTTGACATCTATCTCAGTAAATAGAGTATATTTAATGTCTTTATAAGTAAACACCTTACATTCTAACTTTTGTCCTCTTCCTAGAGTTTTGGTAGTGTTGACATGGTTCAGAAAAGGACAGGGCAGTAAACAGTCCAAGCAATGTGTGGAAGTTCTTTTTTGGAGGCAGGGTGAAAGCCCGTGTTTGTCGACTAACATTAATACATAATTTTGTTGGTCCCATGCATAAAGGAAGGATTTCATAGCCTAGAGAAATGTCACTTAGTCTTCCTTCATTCTCAGGATGAGAGGGCCCCTCCAAGCTCCAAGGAGGGGGCATATGTGTTGAGTCATTAGTGGATACGATTGGTCCTATATCTGTCCATTCTAGAACCTACAATAAAAAGGGGGGTTAGGTACATAAGCCCAATAAGTGTGGTCAATCAAATCAACCTGAGCGGGGGAAACAAAAGCAAGCAAAGCAAGCATAGCAAAAAAAAAATATTTTCAGGATTCTGAGGCATTCCCTGTTGAGAAATCAGATTTTCAGCTTGATTAGTAAGGGTTTTTATCTGTCCCCAAGTAGGGAGATCATAAGGTCGATGACGTCGAGTGCGGCATTTTTTGGAAATGTTTTAAAGCCGCCATGGCTTGTACTGGAATTTCTTCCTCCTGAGGTTTTTGTTGTTTTGTCTCTAGTTTGAATGTTGGGGGCCACCTTAGGTCGAATCTTCCGAACAGGAAGCCATGTGAGTTCGTTGGATCCATCTTGAGAAACAGAGGCATACCCCTTTCCCTGTAAGGTTAGTTTTCTAGATTTCCATTGATTAGTTAACCCGTCTTGATACCAAATGGGAAGAGGACGGGAGGTGTCCTTCAATGTCTCGAAATGTTTTTCTGCTTTTGTCAAAATATCTCCTTGCAGTGGGTTAAAAATCATTCAAAACAAATAAAGCTATATTAACAATAGTTATAGGCTTAAAGAACATATTGCTTTGGAATCTAGTAGAGTCTGCTCTAGATAAGAAAGATAGAAGTGTTCCTATGCTTTTCCCCCTTTAAAAAAAGATTTTTTTTTTGTAGTTTCTGTGTGTGATGTGTCTGTTTAACTATGGCTCGTGTTTGTGGATTACAAGGAATGTCTGTAATGTGTTTAATAGAGAATGAAAATAAAAATTGTTTGAACTGTCTAGAAATATAGGCAGGGCCATTGTCTGCTTTTATAGAATTAGGTGTTCTCATTATTGCAAAGTAAGCTAAAAGGTGGGTTATAATGTGTCGTGTAGCTTCACCTCGGAGAGGTGTGGCCCATAAAGAATTTGTATCGATCGAGACATGTAAGAAGGAAGAGAATGAAAGTTCAGGGCAATGAGGTACATGCATTTGCCATAAATCTTTTTTATATTTTTGTATTCATCATTCCATTCATCATTCCTGATACCTTTTTATTAAATATATATATATCTTATTTTTCTTTAGCAACCATCAACTGTCTTGTAGATTAGCATTTTATAGATTGGTGAATATAGTTATTATATTATATATTATAATATATATTTATATATATATATGTAAATACATGCACACATATATATATTTATACAGTTATATTTAAACAATGTATTTATTATAAGATATCATATTTACATATTTATAGACAGTCCAAAATCTCTTTAGTTTTTCTGTAAGAAAAACATTCTGTAAGAAGTTAGTGTTCAGTGATTAATGTTTTAAAATCTTATTTTATTTGGAAATGACCTAGCTATTTATTGAATTTTTATTATTTAGTTTAGTATAACTCTATTATCCCAATCCTAAGAGATTATCTTAGATTATAATAATAGATTATTACTTTTAATAGAGCTTATCTGAAAGTTTTCATCTCAATTATTTATATATATATATTATATATATATATATATAATATATTTATATATATATGGAGAGGGAAATGGAAACCCACTCCAGTGTTCTTGCCTGGAGATTCCCAGGGACTGGGGAAGCTGGTGGGATGCCGTCTGTGGGGTTGCAGAGAGTCAGACAAGACTGAAGCGACTTAGCATCAGCAGTATATAAATACATATATGTATTTTGTGTGTATATATATATAAACTTACCTTTTTGTTGACAAATGTAGTTTACCTTAAACCTAGGCACAATAAAGCATTATATAATGTTGATGACTTAAGACATGTCTTAATTAGATTAGCAAACAATTATATTTAAATTATATTTATATTTAAATAAACATTATATTTTATTTCAGCCTCTTGATGAAAGTGAAAGAGGAGGGTGAAAAAGTTGGCTTAAAGCTCAACATTCAGAAAACTAAGATCATGGCATCTGGTCCCATCACTTCATGGTAAATAGATGGGGAAACAGTGGAAACAGTGTCAGACTTTATTTTGGGGGGCTCCAAAATCACTGCAGATCGTGATTGCAGCCATGAAATTCAAAGACGCTTACTCCTTGTAAGGAAACTTATGACCTACCTAGACAGCATATTAAAAAGCAGAGACATTACATTGCCAACAAAGGTCCGACTAGTCAAGCGTATGCTTTTTCCAGTGGTCAGGTATGGATGTGAGAGTTGGACTGGGAAGGAAGCTGAGCACCGAAAAATTGTCTCTTTTGAACTGTGGTGCTGGAGAAGACTCTTGAGAGTCCCTTGGACTGCAAGGAGATCCAACCAGTTCATCCTAAAGGAGATCTGTCCTGGGTGTTCACTGGAAGGACTAGCGCTGAAGCTGAAACTCCAATACTTTGGCCACCTCATGCAAAGAGTTGACTCATTGGAAAAGAGCCTGATGCTGGGCAGGATTGAGGGTGGGAGGAGAAGGGGACGACAGAGGATGAGATTCCTGGATGGCATCATCGACATGATGGACATGAGTTTGAGTGAATTCTGGGAGTTGGTGATGGACAGGGAGGCCTGGCGTGCTGAGATTCCTGGGGTTGCAAAGAGTTGGACACGACTGAGTGACTGAACTGAACTGAACTGAAATATTATATTTAACATTGAGTATTTTTCACTTCACAGGAACCTGAATTTAAATAGAGCTCATTTAACTTCATATTATCTAAAAACAAACACATACATTGAGACACATATAAACTTAGACGGATAGAGATAGTTTTCCACTTGAAATTAAAAAAAAAATTTTTTTTGAGATCTTCCAATTTGTTTATGACTGGAGTCCCAGATAGAGTGGGCTGTGTATCCCAAGGACATGATAAGAGTTAACTTCAGGCTATTTCCAAGCATGTTTTTGTTTCCCATACAGATTTGAAGCTTCAAAAAAGTATTTTAACAAGTTAACCTTTTCATAATTGCATGTGTAAGAAGAACCGGTTTTGTAATTTCAAAAATGATTTTATTTTAATCAGTTTTTTCTGGCGTCTAAAGAATATCATGGCCATTCAGTGTCAAAAATGTCATTTTTCTTTTTATAGTCACAGTATATCATTAATGATATCTGCATGAGAGAATTGTTGTTACATTGGGTGTAAAGCCTTGTCTACAAAATTCTGACAAGCAGTGGGACTGTTAAGCATATCTTGAAGTAACATAGTCCATTGAAATCTTTTAGGAGACCCAATATGATTAGGATAAGTGAGAGATAAAGTGAATCTCTCCTGGTCTAAAGGGTGTAGGGGTATATTGAAAAAGCAATCTTGTAAATCAATAATGATAATATGCCAATTTTGAGGAATAGTAGTAGGTGATGGGGTCCCTAGTTGCAATACACCCACCAGTGTATTAAAAGGTCTGTTAAGAGACGCCATTTGTTAGATTTCTTTTTTATAACAAAAATAGGAGACTTCCGAGGAGAGCAAGATTCCTCAATATGTTTCAATTTTAATTGTGTGTCTATAAGTTATTTAGCAACGTGTAATTTATGTTTCAAATGGGCCATTGCTCTGTCCAAATAGGCTTGTCATTTTTCCCAGTTATTTTAATAATTCCTTTGTTTGTTAAATGAGCAGTAGCCCCTAGGAAAAATGTGGAATGTATATCTGAGTTTGCTGTTGCATAAGAAAGTCCTTTCCGATTAGATTAAGGGGTGCATTTATCACATAAGGAGAAGCAAATGGCAACCCACTCTAATATTCTTGCCTGGAGAATCCCATGGATGGAGGAGCCTGTTGGGCTGCATTCCACGGGGTGGCGAAGAGTCAGACACAACTGAGCAACTTCATTTCACTCACTTACCACAAAAAGTCTTAATGTTGCAGGTTGGCCTTCTGGTCCCTCACAGAGGTATATATGAACACTTTGATAGACTTCTTGCATTTTGTTTAGAGAAATTCCTGCAATTTTGCAAGAGATTTTTTTTTTTTTTTTTTTTGTATAGGCCATGATTTGGGCCATAAGTGTTTGGAAATAATAGTAATATCAGATCCAGTGTCAAGGAGACCAGAACATCTTTTACCATTAATTTTGATATTTATATTTGGTCAGGCATATTCAGATACCAATGATGTCCATAAGGACTGTTTTTGGTCTGTACTGTTGAATCTGCCTGTCCATATATCATTAGAGGAGTTAATAGAGATGTGTTGCCAACAAAGGTCCATCTGGTCAAGGCTATGGTTTTCCCAGTGGTCACGTATGGATGTGAGAGTTGGACTGTGAAGAAAGCTGAGCACCGAAAATTTGATGCTTTTGAACTGCGGTGGTGGAGAAGACTCTTGAGAGTCCCTTGGACTACAGGGAGATCCAACCAGTCCATCCTGAAGGAGATAGGTCCTGGGTGTTCATTGGAGGGACTGATTGTAAAGCTGAAACTCCAATACTTTGGCCACCTCATGCTAAGAGTTGACTCATTGTAAAAGACCCTGATGCTGGGAGGGATTGGGGGCAGGAGGATAAGGGGACGACAGAGGATGAGATGGTTGGATGGCATCACCATCTCGATGGGCATGAGTTTGCATGTACTCCGGGAGTTGGTGATGGGCAGGGAGGCCTGGCCTGCTGCGATTCATGGGGTCACAAAGAGTCGGACATGACTGAGCAACTGAACTAACTAACTAAGGCAAAAGAAGTAATTGAGCAGTTTTTCCTCCTTTATAAATTGCTATAGAATCTGAGATGACATCATGATTTGAAATTCTCCTTTAAAATCTGAATTAATTATTCCAGGGTGAACAGCAATTCCTATACAAGTCAAACTAGATCGGCCAGTAAAAGACAAGGTTTGTGGGGGTGGGGGCCAAAAAAGTCCGGTAGGTATTCTAGAAGGGACTGCTTGAGGGTAAAGGAGAAAATCATTTAGGGCTGAGATGTTGATGGCAACACTGCTGGATGTTGAGGTTTTGAGGGGAAAGATGGAATTTGCCCCTGGTTTTGTTGAAGAGGAACTGGGGGGTCCCATGCTTGCAGTTTCCTGGAATAGGTCTTCCTTCAATATCAAATTTAGATTTACAATCTTTGGCCCAATGCATTCCTCTATGGCAATGAGGGCAAATTCTTGGAGGATTGTTTATTAACCTTCTTAGGGCAGTCCCTTTTTAAATGGTTTTTATCTCTACTTGTAAAGCATCTTTCATTTTCCTTTCTAAAGGCAGCAGCCATTGTCTCAGCTACCATTTGCATCTTTTGAGTTTCTGATCCTCGATTGAGACAAGCCTTGAAATAATCATTAATAGTCCCAGTCTCATGAATTGGAGCAATAGCTCTTTGACATTCCTGATTTGCATTCTCATAAACAAGTAATTTCTTTAGCTGTTTTTTGACTTCTTCTCCAATTACAGTATGGAAAATAGCAGTTTCTAATCTAGCTTAAAAAATCAGCATAGTTTTCACTAGGTCCTTGTAATATTTTGGTGTAGCTACCTGTAGGCTCTCCTTGAGGAGTAATTAAATCCCAAGTATCAAGGGCCACCATTTCTAGTTGTTCAGGTAACAAGGAAGGGCATTGTATTTGAGCTTCTATGGCATCAAATTGTCTGGTATCAGTCAACATTTCAAAAGTCATTTGGTTTTGGGAGTGCCAGCTCGGGCATTCTTGTTAGCATGATCCCTGGCTATATCATGAAACCACATTGTCCATTGAAGATATTCTCCTGGTTTAAGGAGAGCTTTGACTAGAATTCGCCAATCATAGGGAATAAAGTTTCCAAAAGAAGATGCCACAGAATTTAGAACCTCTTTAGTAAAAAGCGAATGTGGGCCATACACAGTTACAGCCTTTTTCATTTGTTTGCATGTAAAAAAAAACTAATACCTTCATATTGAGGTATTATGTGCCCTTGAGCATCAGGATTTCTTAAAACTGGAAAGGTGGAGAAACCATCGGGTTCAGAGACTTGTGATTGCAAAGCCAGTAATTCAGAGAGTTCTGTCATGGAGGAGAGTGAGTACGTACCAATTTTTTGCAAATAAAAATCTGTACTTAGGACTTAGCATTATTATCTAAAAAAGGATTGCCAGTTTTAATGTCAAAAAGTGTCTCAGGAGAGTTGTTGTTAGAATCATTAGGTTCTAGTGAAGGAGAGACTTTTGGATTTGTGCCTGCAGGCAGAGAAGGAGCCTTTGGAGCAGCCGGGGCACGGCTTGTAGGAAAATTCTGAAATATTTTATGTTGTTCTAATTGGGCCTTTTGTAAAATTATGTCATTTAATTTATATTCATGTAATAAATGTTCTGTCTGTTGTCGAATATTAGGACTGCTAGAAGTTACCTTGAAATTGCAGAATTACAGCTTTAATGAGAGCGCAAAGGGGCCCGAAAATGATTGGAGTATTTTTTTCCCCATTTGATGGCTTGTTCAACATTTTCTTTGACCCGGTGCCATTTTCTTAATCAAAACTGTCTTTATCAGGGAACCAAGGATTCCAGTTAACCATTGTTTAAAGGCAAGCCTCTATTTGTTGGCATGAAAACAAAAGTCCCTGAGCTTTAAACAAATGGTGAAGTAAAGTAGAGAGATGATGGGGCTTTCCAGCCGTTTGAAGTTAAGTAGAGAAATGAGGGGGCTTTTTAGCCATTTGACCCATGTCTTAGTACTTACTGACCTCAATAGGCCCTGAGTCACTCCTTCTGAAATGCCACGTATACCAGAGTCCCTGTTCTGGGTGTCACTTGACGGGGTCTTTAATGGATAGAGAGAGAGACAAAAAAGGCATGGGGATGTAAGCTCTGATGGAGCAAAGGTGCTTTAATGATCTTTTTGTGAGTATATGTAGGCCGTTGTACAAGGAATTTCTTTTGACAATGATAAAGATCAGAAAACTAAATGTACAGCACCCATTACCAAGGGAATGATGGATTAACAACAGTCATAAGGTCAAGAGACAATCCATAGCTCATGAAAGAGGATCGAGACAAAGCAGTTTTCTCATAAAGAGAATGTTTACTGAGGGAGACCCAAGCCTGTCTCACACACTGACCCCAGCCCTGGGATAGGCTTGCTGTTGCACTGATAAGGAACAGAGTACGTATGAGAAACAGCACATAGGAATCATACTGTTAAACATCCCCTGACAGACAGGGATGCCTGGTGTACTGCGGTGCATAGGGTCATAAAGGGTCAGACTCGATGAGCACTGAACTGAACTGAACTGAACAAAAAATCTCCCAGAAAACAATGTCAAGGACTTGAGGGTGTCACATGTGATCCTATGAAACCATATTTTAAAATAACATCTATCCTTTTGAAACTATTCCAAAAAGTTGAAGAGGAGGGGAACACTCTTAAATTTATTCTATCACGCTATCTCTACACTGATATCAGTACTATAAAGAGACCCTACAGAACATTACAGATCATTTTCTTGATGAATATGGTGGAAAAAAGTTTTCAAGAAAATATTAGCAGACAGAATTCAACAATCTGTATAAAGTATCATAAATGACTACCATGTAGCATTCTTCCAGAGATGCAAGGATGGTTAAAAAACAAATCAATCCACGTGATACACCACATTAAAAAACGGAAGAGAAACACGAGATTGTGTCAACAGACATAGAAAAAGCATTGACAAAATCTAACATCCATTCATGGTAAATACTCTCAGAAAAATGGGCATAGAGAAAATACATCTCAACATAATAAAGGCCATTGATGACAAACCCATAGAGGTGGATATCTGAAAGCTTTTTCCTCTAAAATCAGGACCAAGTGAAGGATGCTCACTCTTGCCACTCTGGTTTATCAGTGTGGAAGTCCTAGCCACTGCATTTGGACAAAAATGTAATAAAGTCATTCAACACCTAATAGAAGAAGTAACATTGTCACTACTATAGAGAAATGATAGTTTATATAGAAAGCCCTAATATCTCCACCAGAAAACTAACTAATGAATTTAGTACACACACACACACACCACACACACACACACAGACCCACCCACACACACACAATGGAATATTCCTCACCCCTGAAGAATAAAATTTTGCTGCTTCTAACATGGATGGACCTGGATATCATTCTGCTTAGTGAATTAAGTCAGACAGAGAAAGACAAATACTGTATATTATCACCTAACATATGCAATCTAAAACTAGTACAAATGGATGAAAATAATGGAGTAGAAAAAGACTCTCGCACATAGAGAATAAACTAGTGTTTACCAGTGGGAGAGAAATTGGGAAGGGGCAAGACAGAGTAAAGATTCAGAAGTACACACTACTATGTGTAAAATAAATAAACTACAAGGACATACTTTACAGCACAGGGAATATGGCCAATAGTTCATAATAGCTTTAAACAAAGTATAACCTATATACTGAACCAAAATGTTGTACCTCTGCCACTACCATAATAGTGTAAATCAACTATAATTCAGTGAAAAATTTAACATAAAAGAAGAGTTCTACATTGTGTTATGTGGTTGTAATGGCAGTTCATATTACAATATTTACATGTAACAAATTACTAATTCTTACACTTTAAATTTACACAATGTTATATGTCAAATATATTTCAGTTTGAAAAATTTGTTAAAGTATAGTTTTCTTTCGGCGTGCTTTCTATTGTACTTCACTTCAAACTGCTCATTTCTACATGAAAATATTTTAATGTGCTAATCTCCCTGCAAGATTCTGTCTAATAAATACTGCCATCTCTCTTAACATTTAAATCAGTTCTAATGAGGTGGATGAAACTGGAGCCCATTATACAGAGTGAAGTAAGCCAGAAAGAAAAACACCAATACAGTATACTAAGGGATATATATGGAATTTAGAAAGATGGTGATGAAAACTCTATATGCAAGACAGAAAAAGAGACACAGATGTACAGAATAGACTTCTGGACTATGTGGGGGAATGCAAGTGTGGGTATATCTGAGAGAATAGCTTTGAAACATGTATATTGTCAAATGTGAAACAGATTGCCAGTCCAGGTTTGATGCATAAGGACAAGTGCTCAGGGCTGGTGTCCTAGGATGACCTTAGGAGGTAGGTGGGAGGGAGGTGGGAGAGGGGTTCAGGATGAGGAACACATGCAAATGACTGATTCATATCAATGTATGGCAAAAACCACTACAATATTGTAAAGTAATTAGTCTCCAACTGATATAAACGAAGGAAAAAGAAAAAAAATGTTAACTATAAACTTGTAACTGGCTCCCAAACTCTTACCTGATTTTACCTTCGAGTGCTAACCAGGATATTCTTTACTCTGTAAGGACATTAATTTTTTCAATTTTATTTCTGACTGCTGTACACATTGATCCATTTCATGTATACTTTAATCTATAATTCCATACCTACTTCATTTCTGGGAATATGGTTTGGTTAGTAACATATTTTGACACTTCTTAATATACAGATTATTTCAACCTGTTCTTTATTGCATAAACATGAGCTCCTTTTCTACAAGAAAACTTCACTGATATATTCATATTTCATGATAATATATTTCAATTGGTCTTTATACTGAAGAAGACACTTGTCATGTCCGGTATAATATTATCTTGAGATTCAAAATTTAAATTAGGATTCTGAGGGTAAATAAATGAACTGGCAACTGATCATTATAGAAATAAATAAAATTCACACTTTTCTCATAATAGTAGAAGACTTTGCATTTCTTACCCAGGCAAAATAGAGCCTGTGTACACTGGAGTTATGGCTCATGAGCACAAAGGGGCTGACAGTTGGGAAACACGCAGTAATAATTATAGTGATGTCCACAAGGAACTGACTGGGCTGATCAAAAAGAGCCAAAAGAACTTGACAGGTGGAGGAAAGAATATAAAAGTAGACAAAGGTGCTCCCAAGGAGAAGGATGGATTTAGTAGCTCTGGACTCAGGGGAGGACCTGGAGGAGGCATCAGTCCTACGAATGTGCTGGACTTGCTGCTTATGTCTGTACAGGATGAGAACCATGGAGCTGCCGGCGCAGAGCGTGAGCCCCAAACATAAAACATCAGGGAATAATAGCAATGCTGCATACAAGGCGTCTCCAGTTTTGTCAGTAACAATAGAAGAACAGTAGCCAAAATCTTTCCTCTGTGATGTTTTTGTCACTCCATTTGCCAGTCATATGGAACGGGAAAATGACATTTACCAGCATTTTCAGGATCCAACACAGGAAAATAGAGAGAACCACGTACTTGGGAGCTGTCACTTTCAGCGCTGCCCACCTGGAATTCCAGGGACTGATCGTGATCACCTGAAAGACACTCAAGAGGCAGATGCTACTGATGGACACTCCCCTCCCCACTCTGTGCAGAAAGAAGAGAAGTTTGCAGCCAACATCACTGCGGATATGCTTCCACCCAAAGACTGCCATTGTCTGGGGGACCCCTTTAGAGAGGAGGACCAAGGAGTTGGCCATAATCAGGTGCTTAAGGATCAAATCTGTGGACCTTAATCTGTAACCCATGAAGTGAAGGATGATATAACTGCAAAGGAGTGAGAAATTCCCCAGAATTCCAACCACGGTCTGTGTTAAGATGATCATTCCTATTATGAAAAAGCTGCAGGCCATCCTTTCAGTTCACAGTCACTGGTACTTTTGCATTAGAATGTCCTGCATGGGAATATGAGGCATGGGTTACTTGAATCATGTTAACTGAAATCCAATATTCTCCACTTAACAATAGTTCCCACTTGGAAAAATTTGCTTCTTGTTTTTCTGTTACCAGCAGCCTTTAAATGGTTCTATGTATAATATTTAAAGAGAACTAATATGTAAAAGTAATCACTGAAGATACTCATGTGATCACTGCTTCATTCTTTACAAATTTATCAGGCAGGATCTGAGGGACCTTAGTTATACAGAAGATTGTAACTTACCCCCAGACAAGTTAAGTATTTGTCAAACCTGCTTCTTAATGCAGAGTGAGGACTGAATCCCATTGGACTACTCAAGACAGTGGTTTGTGGAGCCACCCAGATGCTTAAATCTTTAAAACTCTGCCTTCCACCGCAGAGGGTCCAAGTTCAATGCCTGGTCCAGGATCTATTATCTCATGAACTTTGATGCACGGCCAAAAACAAAAAAAGAGAGTGCACTGATCACCAGCCATGCCAAACAACTAGTTAGTTGCAAGCATATAATAAACCAGATCTATATTGGATTTTGATTTCATAGCTTTTCTGTTTGTAGACCTGTGGTATTTTTTTAATTTCAATTAACATGTTTCCATTTCTTTGTAAAGCTTTATTCTATGGAACCACATATTATGAATAAAGTCTTAGCATCTGAACACATGAACATCACTGCTGGCAGTAGAATACAGCAGGAGCCTGCCTCAGGACAAGGCAATGACATGAATAATAATGCTTCACTCTGAGGATGGCAACAAAAAGACTATTGTTACCATAACAGAAACACAACTAAAATAACATGTATTATAGAAATGTTTTAATAATTATATGTAGGCAATAAACCTTAGGGCATGAAACAGTAACATGTGATAAACAGTTTAAGACAAAACAAAATTATTATTGTACAATCATACACTGAATCAGTAATTTATTGTCTGAACCCAGTGAATATATTAGCAATGAATTTATATTTGCAGTTCACATTAACATACAAGACACAGAGGAAAAATTGGTACTTGTAAAGCATGGATTCCCGTGTCTCTCATAAACTGACATACTAGATTTGTTAGAATGTCAACAAATTGGTTTTGGTGTCAGTTTCTGATGTGATCACTTACCCAGAATCTTGATCTGCCTTTCTCTCACAGACTCAGCTGCTCAGACGAAAGTACAACGGACATATCTTCCAGCAGCCAGGACAAGGGCTCGGTGGGATGATCATTATACCAAGTATGTGTGTGGGAGGGAGGCAGCCAGATTCTGATATATGGGTTTGAGATGCTGTCCTCCCCTCCCCTCCCGGGTCTTTGATCCCGGGTCTTCCAGGAGTGGTCCTGCAATTTATGTCGGAGAAAGTTTTGCCTATGTTCTCTTCTAGGAGTTTTATGGTGTCATGTCTTCTATTTATCCCTTGGATCCACATTGAGTTTATTTTTGTGTATGGTGGGAAGGTGTGATTTGACTTCATGGATTTACATGGGGCTGTCCAGCTACTGGAGAAGAGTGGAGAAATAACTCAAGAAAGAACACAGAGAAGGTGCCAAAGTAAACAATGCCCAGCTGTGGATGTGACTGGTGATGGAAGTAAAGTCTGATGCAAAGAACAATATTGCATAGGAACATGGAATGTTAGATCCATGAATCAAGGTACACTGGAAGTGGTCAAATAGGAGATGGGAGGAGTGAACATTGACATTTTAGGAATCAGTGAATTAAAATGGGCTGGAACAGGGGAGGAGCCAAGATGGCAGAGGATTAGGCTGGGGAGACCACTTTCTCTCCTACAAATTCATCAAAAGAATAACTGGACGCAGAGCAAACTTCACAGAACAACTTCTGATCACTAGCTGAGGTCATCAGGAGCCCAGAAAGGCAGCCCATTGTCTTCGAAAGGAGTTAGGGCAAAATATAAAAGATAAAAAGTGAGACAAAAGAGCTAAGGATGGAGATCCATCCTGGGAAGGGAGTCTTAATAGAGGACGTTTCCAGACACCAGGAAACCCTTGCACTGGCGGGCCTGGGGGAAGTGTTTGAATCTCGGAGGGCAACCTGACTGGGAGGGAAGCAATAAATAAAACCCACAGATTATGAACCTAAAAGCAACTCCCAGCAGAAAAGTACCCCAGACACCCGCATCTGCCACCAGCAAGTGGGGGCGGCCTGGAGAGGAGTGGGAGGCATTGCTTGGGGTAGGGTCCAGGCCTGAGTGCCCTGAGGACAATGGGAGGGAGCTTTTGTGAGTTGCCAACTTGAACTGTGGGAGAGCAAAAGAGAGAGAGAAAATTAACCGGCCGGAACACACTGCCGGCCATTCGCAGAACAAAGGGACTGAGAAATTCCAGAGAAGAGCTCGCAGGCTGCAGACCGGCCCAGCCCCGGGGGAGGCAGGAGGCAGGGGGGAGGGGAAGGGGGCAGGCTCGGCCCCAAGGACCGCATCCCCTGCCGCACTGCAAACAGGCCTCCAGTTTCTAATCAAAGACCCCCTGAGATTCTGGATGGTCGACATCGGCCGGGAGGGTCGCGACGAGGCACAGGGCGCAGGCACCCAACCAGCACGGTTGGGAACTGGGGCTGGGGATGCGGAGGGCAAAGGCACACGCACCCTACTGGCACTGGCGGAAACTGAGACTGGAACCATGGACAGCAGTGGGCGTGCCACACCCGGGGAGAGTGCGCCCCTCAAGCCCCTGGCTGCCTGGACCGCTCTGACAGGGAAGGCACAAAGAACAAGCGCAGCTTTTTTTCTGCGCTTTTGTGGAACACCCGAGGGCTGGAACCGCGCGCAGAGCGGGGCGCGCTCCATATAGAGCAGCCGGGAGCCTGAGCAGTGCAGACGGGGAAAGCAGTGCCAGCCCCTCCCTGCAGCGCCAGGGAACTAGCTATCTGAAAAAGAGTCCACCTCCGCTCGCCTGTGTCAGGGCGGAAATGAGGCTCTGAAGAGACGGCAAACAGAAGCCAAATAAACAAAGAGAACCGCTTCAGAAGGGACCGGTGCAACAGATTAAAAGCCCTGTAGAAAACACCGACTACACCGGAAGGGGCCTGTAGATATCGAGAAGTGTGAGCTGGAACGAGGAGCTATCTGAAACTGAGCCGAACCCACACTGACCGCAACAGCTCCAGAGAAATTCCTAGATATATTTTTACTTTTTTTTTTTTTAACTAAGAAAAAAAAATTTTTTATCTTTTTGTTTTTATTCTTTCTCTTTTATTTTCCTTTAAAATTCCCTATTACTCCCCCATTACTCCTTAACTTTCATTTTCATAGATTTTTACAATTGTTTTAATTAAGGAAAAACTTTTTTCTTTCTTTTTTTGTTTCATCTTTTTTTTTCTCACTTCTATTTTCTATTTTTCTTTTTTTCTTATTTCTTTTAAAGTCCTCTAGTACGCCTCTACTACTCCTTAATTTTCATTTTCAATACACTATAACCTTATAAAAAAAAAAAGAAGAGAAGCCCTATTTTTAAACCAAACTTCATATATATTTCTAAAATTTTTTGTGTGTGTTTTGGTTTTTGTTTTTAATATAGTATTTTTAAGAGTCTAACCTCTACTCTAGATTTTTTAATTTTTGTTTTTCAGTATAAGATATAAATTGTGAACATTTAAGAATCCAATATTCAATTCCCATTTTTGTTCTCTTTAGGCAATCAACACCAAGTGTGTTGATTATTCTTTCCCAATCTTAACTCTCTGTTTTCTACCTCAGAACACCTCTATCTGAACCTTTCCCCTTCTCTTCCCAATCCAATTCTGTGAATCTTTGTGGGTGTCTGAGCTACAGAGAAAACTCTGGGAACAGACAACTGTGTAGATCTGTCTCTCTCCTCTTGAGTCCCCCTTTTTCTCCTCCTGCTCATCTCTATCTCCCTCCTCCCTCTCCTCTTCTTCATGTAACTCTGTGAACCTCTCTGGGTGTCCCTAATGGGGGAGAATCTTTTCGCCATTAACCTAGAAGTTTTACTATCAGTGCTGTATAGTTGGAGAAGTCCTGAGACTACTGGAAGAATAAAACTGAAATCCAGAGGCAGGAGACTTAAGCCCAAAACCTGAGAACACCAGAAAACTCCTGACTACATGGAACTTTAAGTAATAAGTGACAGTTCAAAAGCTTCCATACCTACACTGAAACCAACCACCACCCAAGAGCCAATAAGTTTTAGAGCAAAACATACCACGAAAATTCTCCAGCAACGCAGGAACATAGCCCTGAACGTCAACATACAGGCTGCCCAAGGTCACACCTAACACATAGACCAACCTCAAAACTCATTACTGGGCACTCCATTGCTCTCTGAAGAGAAGAAATCAAGTTCCACACACCAGAACACCGACGCAAGCTTCCCTAACCAGGAAACCTTGACAAGCCAATCGTCTAACCCCACCCACTGGGTAAAACCTCCACAATAAAAAGGAACCACAGACCTCCAGAATACAGAAAGCCCACGCCAGACACAGCAATCTAAACAAGATGAAAAGGCAGAGAAATACCCAACAGGTAAAGGAACATGAAAAATGCCCACCAAATCAAACAAAAGAGGAGGAGATAGGGAATCTACCTGGAAAAGAATTTAGAATAATGATAATAAAAATGATCCAAAATCTTGAAAACAAAATGGACTTACAGATAAATAGCCTGGAGACAAAGATTGAAAAGATGCAAGAAATGTTTAATAAACACCTAAAAGAAATAAAAAAGAGTCAATTCAAAATGAATAATGCAATCAAGGAGATCAAAAACACTCTGGAGGGAACCAAGAGTAGAATAACGGAGACAGAAGATAGGCTAAGTGAGCTAGAAGATAAAATGGTGGAAATAAATGAATCAGAGAGGAAAAAAGCAAAAAGGATCAAAAGAAATGAGGACAACCTCACGGACCTCTGGGACAATGTGAAACACCACAACATTCGAATCATAGGAGTCCCAGAAGAAGAAGAGAAAAAGAAAGGCCATGAGAACATACTCGAGGAGATAATAGCTGAAAACTTCCCTAAAATGGGGAAGGAAATAGCCACCCAAGTCCAAAAAACCCAGAGAGTCCCAAACAGGATAAACCCAAGGCGAAACACCCCAAGACACGTATTAATCAAATTAACAAAGATCAAACACAAAGAACAAATACTAAAAGCAGCAAGGGAGAAACAACAAATAACACACAAAGGGATTCCCATAAGGATAACAGCTGATCTATCAATAGAAACTCTCCAGGCCAGAAGGGAATGGCAGGACATACTGGAAGTAATGAAAGAGAATAACCTACAACCTAGATTACTGTACCCAGCAAGGATCTCATTCAGATATGAAGGAGAATTCAAAAGCTTTACAGACAAGCAAAAGCTGAGAGAATTCAGCACCACCTTACCACCTCTTCAACAAATGCTAAAGGATCTTCTCTAGACAGAAACACAGAAAGGTTGTATAAACGTGAACCCAAAACAACAAAGTAAATGGCAATGGGACCACACCTATCAATAATTACCTTAAATGTAAATGGGTTGAATGCCCCAACCAAAAGACAAAGATTGGCTGAATGGATACAAGAAGAAGACCCCTATATATGCTGTCTACAAGAGACCCACCTCAAAACACGAGACACATACAGGCTAAAAGTGAAGGGCTGGAAAAAAATATTTCACATAAACGGAGACCAAAAGAAAGCAGGAGTCACAATACTCATATCAGATAAAATAGACTTTCAAATAAAGAATGTGAAAAGAGACAAAGAAGGACACTACATAATGATCAAAGGATCAATCCAAGAAGAAGATATAACAATTATAAATATATATGCACCCAACATAGGAGCACCGCAATATGTACGGCAAACACTAACGAGTATGAAAGAGGAAATTAATAGTAACACAATAATAGTGGGAGACTTTAATATCCCACTCACAACTATGGATAGATCAACTACACAGAAAATTACCAAGGAAACACAAACCTTAAATGACACAATGGACCAGCTAGACCTAATTGATATCTATAGGACATTTCACCCCAAAACAATCAACTTCACCTTTTTCTCAAGTGCACACGGAACCTTCTCCAGAATAGATCACATCCTGGGCCATAAATCTGGTCTTGGAAAATTCAAAAACATTGAAATCATTCCAGTCATCTTTTCTGACCACAGTGCAGTAAGATTAGATCTCAATTACAGGAAAAAAATTGTTAAAAATTCAAACACATGGAGGCTAAACAACACGCTTCTGAATAACCAACAAGTCATAGAAGAAATCAAAAAAGAAATCAAAATATGTATAGAAATGAATGAAAATGAAAGCACAACAACCCAAAACCTATGGGACACTGTAAAAGCAGTGCTAAGGGGAAGGTTCATAGCATTACAGGCTTACCTCAAGAAACAAGGAAAAAGCCAAATAAATAACCTAACTCTACACCTAAAGCAATTAGAGAAGGAAGAAATGAAGAAACCCAGGGTTAGCAGATGGAAAGAAATCTTAAAAATTAGGGCAGAAATAAATGCAAAAGAAACTAAAGAGACCATAGCAAAAATCAACAAAGCTAAAACCTGGGTTTTTGAAAAAATAAACAAAATTGACAAACCATTAGCAAAACTCATTAAGAAACAAAGAGAGAAGAACGAAATTAACAAAATTAGAGATGAAAATGGAGAGATCACAACAGACAACACTGAAATAAAAAGGGTCATAAGAGACTACTACCAGCAGCTCTATGCCAATAAAATGGACAACTTGGATGAAATGGACAAATTTTTAGAAAAGTATAACTTTCCAAAACTGAACCAGGAAGAAATAGAAGATCTTAACAGAGCCATCACAAGCAAGGAAATCGAAACTGTAATCAGAAATCTTCCAGCAAACAAAAGCCCAAGACCTGATGGCTTCACAGCTGAATTCTACCAAAAATTTAGAGAAGAGCTAACACCTATCTTACTCAAACTCTTCCAGAAAATTGCAGAAGAAGGTAAACTTCCCAACTCATTCTATGAGGCCACCATCACCCTAATTCCAAAACCAGACAAAGATGCCACAAAAAAAGAAAACTATAGGCCAATATCACTGATGAACATAGATGCAAAAATCCTTACCAAAATTCTAGCAAACAGAATCCAACAACATATTAAAAAAAATCATACACCATGACCAAGTGGGCTTTATCCCAGGAATGCAAGGATTCTTTAATATCCGCAAATCAATCAATGTAATACACCACGTTAACAAATTGAAAGAGAAAAACCATATGATTATCTCAATAGATGCAGAGAAAGCCTTTGACAAAAATCAACACCCATTTATGATTAAAACTCTCCAGAAAGCAGGAATAGAGGAACATACCTCAGCATAATAAAAGCTATATATGACAAACCCACAGCAAGCATCACCCTCAATGGTGAAAAATTGAAAGCATTTCCCCTGAAATCAGGAACAAGAAAAGGGTGCCCACTCTCACCACTACTATTCAACATAGTGTTGGAAGTTTTGGCCACAGCAATCAGAGCAGAAAAAGAAGTAAAAGGAATCCAGATAGGAAAAGAAGAATTGAAACTCTCACTGTTTGCAGACGACATGATCCTCTACATAGAAAACCCTAAAGACTCTACCAGAAAATTACTAGAGCTAATCAATGAATATAGTAAAGTTGCAGGATATAAAATTAACACACAGAAATCCCTTGCATTCCTATATACTAACAATGAAAAAACAGAAAGAGAAATTAAGGAAACAATACCATTCCCCATTGCAACAAAAAGAATAAAATACTTAGGAGTCCATCTACCTAAAGAAACAAAAGTCCTATACATAGAAAACTATAAAACACTGATGAAAGAAATCAAAGAGGACACAAACAGATGGAGAAAAATACCGAGTTCAAGGATTGGAAGAATCAATATTGTCAAAATGGCTCTTCTACCCAAAGCAATCTATAGATTCAATGCAATCCCTATCAAGCTACCAACGGTATTTTTCACAGAACTAGAACAAATAATTTCACAATTTGTATAGAAATAAAAAAAACCCTCGAATAGCCAAAGTAATCTTGAGAAAGAAGAATGGAACTGGAGGAATCAATCTGCCTGACTTCAGACTCTACTACAAAGCCACAGTCATCAAGAAAGTATGGTACTGGCACAAAGACAGAAATATAGACCAATGGAACAGAATAGAAAGCCCAGAGATAAATCCACGAACCTATGGACACCTTATCTTTGACAAAGGAGGCAAGGATATACAATGGAAAAAAGACAACCTCTTTCAGAAGTGGTGCCTGGAAAACTGGTCAACCACTTTTAAAAGAATGAAACTAGAACACTTTCTAACACCATACACAAAAATAGACTCAAAATGGATTAAAGATCTAAATGTAAGACCAGAAACTATAAAACTCCTAGAGGAGAGCATAGGCAAAACACTCTCCGACATAAATCACAGCAAGATCCTCTATGACCCACCTCCCAGAATATTGGAAATAAAAGCAAAAATAAACAAATGGGACCTAATGAAACTTAAAAGCTTTTGTACTACAAAGGAAACTATAAGTAAGGTGAAAAGACAGCCCTCAGATTGGGAGAAAATAATAGCAAATGAAGAAACAGACAAAGGATTAATCTCAAAAATATACAAGCAACTCTTGAAGTTCAATTGCAGAAAAGTAAATGACCCAATCAAAAAGTGGGCCAAAGAACTAAACAGACATTTCTCCAAAGAAGACATACAGATGGCTAACAAACACATGAAAAGATGCTCAACATCACTCATTATCAGAGAAATGCAAATCAAAAACCACAATGAGGTACCATTACACGCCAGTCAGGATGGCTGCTATCCAAAAAAGTCTACAAGCAATAAATGCTGGAGAGGGTGTGGAGAAAAGGGAACCCTCTTACACTGTTGGTGGGAATGCAAACTAGTACAGCCACTATGGAGAACAGTGTGGAGATTTCTTAAAAAACTGGAAATAGAACTGCCATATGATGCAGCAATACCACTTCTGGGCATACACACTGAGGAATCCAGATCTGAAAGACACATGTGCACCGCAATGTTCATCACAGCACTGTTTATAATAGCCAGGACATGGAAGCAACCTAGATGCCCATCAGCAGATGAATGGATAAGGAAGCTGTGGTATATATACACCATGGAATATTACTCAGCCTTTAAAAAGAATTCATTTGAATCAGTTCTAATGAGATGGATGAAACTGGAGCCCATCATATAGAGTGAAGTAAGCCAGAAACATAAAGAACATTACAGCATACTAACACATATATATGGAATTTAGAAAGATGGTAACGATAACCCTATATGCAAAACAGAAAAAGAGACACAGATGTACAGAACAGACTTTTGAACTCTGTGGGAGAAGGTGAGGGTGGGATGTTTCGAAACAACAGCATGTATATCATCTATGGTGAAACAGATCACCAGCCCAGGTGGGATGCATGAGACAAGTGCTCGGGCCTGGTGCACTGGGAAGACCCAGAAGAATCGGGTGGAGAGGGAGGTGGGAGGTGGGATCGGGATGGGGAATAAGTGTAAATCTATGGCTGATTCATATCAATGTATGACAAAACCCACTGTAATGTTGTGAAGTAATTAGCCTCCAACTAATAAAAAAATTAAAAAAATAAATAAATAAATAAAATCAGGCTAGCAGTGAAAAGCACTAAAAAAAAAAAAAAAAAAAAAATAACATCTATCCTTCTTAAACTATTCCCAAAAATTGAAGAGGAGGGGAACACTCCTTTTTTTTTTTTTTTTTTTTTGATATGAATCAGCCGTAGATTTACACGTATTCCCCATCACGATCCCCCCTCCCACCTCCCTCTCCACCCGATTTCTCTGGGTCTTTCCAGTGCACAAGGCCCGAGCACTTGTCTCATGCATCCCACCTGGGCTGGTGATCTGTTTCACCATAGATGATATACATGCTGTTCTTTCGAAACATCCCACCCTCACCTTCTCCCACAGAGTTCAAAAGTCTGTTCTGTACATCTGGGCCTCTTTTTCTGTTTTGCGTATAGGGTTATCATTACCATCTTTCCAAATTCCATATATATGTGTTAGTATGCTTTAATGATCTTCATCTTTCTGGCTTACTTCACTCTGTATAATGGGCTCCAGTTTCATCCATCTCATTAGAACTGATTCAAATGAATTCTTTTTAAAGGCTGAGTAATATTCCATGGTGTATATATACCACAGCTTCCTTATCCATTCATCTGCTGATGGGCATCTAGGTTGCTTCCATGTCCTGGCTATTATAAACAGTGCTGCGATGAACATTGGGGTGCATGTGTCTCTTTCAGATCTGGATTCCTCAGTGTGTATGCCCAGAAGTGGTATTGCTGCATCATATGGCAGTTCTATTTCCAGTTTTTTAAGAAATCTCCACACTGTTCTCCATAGTGGCTGTACTAGTTTGCTTTCCCACCAACAGTGTAAGAGGGTTCCCTTTTCTCCACACCCTCTCCAGCATTTATTGCTTGTAGACTTTTGGATAGCAGCCATCCTGACTGGCGTGTAATGGTACCTCATTGTGGTTTTGATTTGCATTTCTCTGATAATGAGTGATGTTGAGCATCTTTTCATGTGTTTGTTAGCCATCTGTATGTCTTCTTTGGAGAAATGTCTGTTTAGTTCTTTGGCCCACTTTTTGATTGGGTCATTTACTTTTCTGCAATTGAACTTCAAGAGTTGCTTGTATATTTTTGAGATTAATCCTTTCTCTGTTAATTCATTTGCTATTATTTTCTCCCAATCTGAGGGTTGTCTTTTCACCTTACTTATAGTTTCCTTTGTAGTACAAAAGCTTTTAAGTTTCATTAGGTCCCATTTGTTTATTTTTGCTTTTATTTCCAATATTCTGGGAGGTGGGTCATAGAGGATCTTGCTATGATTTATGTCGGAGAGTGTTTTGCCTATGTTCTCCTCTAGGAGTTTTATAGTTTCTGATCTTACATTTAGATCTTTAATCCATTTTGAGTTTATTTTTGTGTATGGTGTTAGAAAGTGTTCTAGTTTCATTCTTTTACAAGTGGTTGACTAGTTATCCCAGCACCACTTGTTAAAGTGGTTGTCTTTTTTCCATTGTATATCCTTGCCTCCTTTGTCAAAGATAAGGTGTCCATAGGTTCATGGATTTATTTCTGGCCTTTCTATTCTGTTCCATTGATCTATATTTCTGTCTTTGTGCCAGTACCATACTTTCTTGATGACTGTGGCTTTGTAGTAGAGTCTGAAGTCAGGCAGGTTGATTCCTCCAGTTCCATTCGTCTTTCTCAAGATTACTTTAGCTATTCGAGGTTTTTTGTATTTCCATACAAATTGTGAAATTATTTGTTCCAGTTCTGTGAAAAATACCGTTGGTAGCTTGATAGGGATTGCATTGAATCTATAGATTGCTTTGGGTAGAATAGCCATTTTGACAATATTGATTCTTCCAATCCATGAACACAGTATGTTTCTCCATCTGTTTGTGTCCTCTTTGATTTCTTTCATCAGTGTTTTATAGTTTTCTATGTATAGGACTTTTGTTTCTTTAGGTAGATGGACTCCTAAGTATTTTATTCTTTTTGTTGCAATGGGGAATGGTATTGTTTCCTTAATTTCTCTTTCTGTTTTTTCATTGTTAGTATATAGGAATGCAAGGGATTTCTGTGTGTTAATTTTATATCCTGCAACTTTACTATATTCATTGATTAGCTCTAGTAATTTTCTGGTAGAGTCTTTAGGGTTTTCTATGTAGAGGATCATGTCATCTGCAAACAGCGAGAGTTTCACTTCTTCTTTTCCTATCTGGATTCCTTTTACTTCTTTTTCTGCTCTGATTGCTGTGGCCAAAACTTCCAACACTATGTTGAATAGTAGTGGTGAGAGTGGGCACCCTTGTCTTGTTCCTGATTTCAGGGGAAATGCTTTCAAGTTTTCACCATTGAGGGTGATGCTTGCTGTGGGTTTGTCATATATAGCTTTTATTATGCTGAGGTATGTTCCTCTATTCCTGCTTTCTGGAGAGTTTTAATCATAAATGGGTGTTGATTTTTGTCAAAGGCTTTCTCTGCATCTATTGAGATAATCATATGGTTTTTCTCTTTCAATTTGTTAACGTGGTGTATTACATTGATTGATTTGCGGATATTAAAGAATCCTTGCATTCCTGGGATAAAGCCCACTTGGTCATGGTGTATGATTTTTTTAATATGTTGTTGGATTCTGTTTGCTAGAATTTTGGTAAGGATTTTTGCATCTATGTTCATCAGTGATATTGGCCTATAGTTTTCTTTTTTTGTGGCATCTTTGTCTGGTTTTGGAATTAGGGTGATGGTGGCCTCATAGAATGAGTTGGGAAGTTTACCTTCTTCTGCAATTTTCTGGAAGAGTTTGAGTAAGATAGGTGTTAGCTCTTCTCTAAATTTTTGGTAGAATTCAGCTGTGAAGCCATCAGGTCCTGGGCTTTTGTTTGCTGGAAGATTTCTGATTACAGTTTCGATTTCCTTGCTTGTGATGGCTCTGTTAAGATCTTCTATTTCTTCCTGGTTCAGTTTTGGAAAGTTATACTTTTCTAAAAATTTGTCCATTTCATCCAAGTTGTCCATTTTATTGGCATAGAGCTGCTGGTAGTAGTCTCTTATGACCCTTTTTATTTCAGTGTTGTCTGTTGTGATCTCTCCATTTTCATCTCTAATTTTGTTAATTTCGTTCTTCTCTCTTTGTTTCTTAATGAGTTTTGCTAATGGTTTGTCAATTTTGTTTATTTTTTCAAAAACCCAGGTTTTAGCTTTGTTGATTTTTGCTATGGTCTCTTTAGTTTCTTTTGCATTTATTTCTGCCCTAATTTTTAAGATTTCTTTCCTTCTGCTAACCCTGGGGTTCTTCATTTCTTCCTTCTCTAATTGCTTTAGGTGTAGAGTTAGGTTATTTATTTGGCTTTTTCCTTGTTTCTTGAGGTAAGCCTGTAATGCTATGAACCTTCCCCTTAGCACTGCTTTTACAGTGTCCCATAGGTTTTGGGTTGTTGTGCTTTCATTTTCATTCATTTCTATACATATTTTGATTTCTTTTTTGATTTCTTCTATGACTTGTTGGTTATTCAGAAGCGTGTTGTTTAGCCTCCATGTGTTTGAATTTTTAACAATTTTTTTCCTGTAATTGAGATCTAATCTTACTGCACTGTGGTCAGAAAAGATGACTGGAATGATTTCAATGTTTTTGAATTTTCCAAGACCAGATTTATGGCCCAGGATGTGATCTATTCTGGAGAAGGTTCCGTGTGCACTTGAGAAAAAGGTGAAGTTGATTGTTTTGGGGTGAAATGTCCTATAGATATCAATTAGGTCTAGCTGGTCCATTGTGTCATTTAAGGTTTGTGTTTTCTTGTTAATTTTCTGTTTAGTTGATCTATCCATAGTTGTGAGTGGGGTATTAAAGTCTCCCACTATTATTGTGTTACTATTAATTTCCTCTTTCATACTCGTTAGTGTTTGCCGTACATATTGTGGTACTCCTATGTTGGGTGCATATATATTTATAATTGTTATATCTTCTTCTTGGATTGATCCTTTGATCATTATGTAGTGTCCTTCTTTGTCTCTTTTCACATTCTTTATTTGAAAGTCTATTTTATCTGATATGAGTATTGTGACTCCTGCTTTCTTTTGGTCTCCGTTTATGTGAAATATTTTTTTCCAGCCCTTCACTTTTAGCCTGTATGTGTCTCGTGTTTTGAGGTGGGTCTCTTGTAGACAGCATATATAGGGGTCTTCTTCTTGTATCCATTCAGCCAATCTTTGTCTTTTGGTTGGGGCATTCAACCCATTTACATTTAAGGTAATTATTGATAGGTGTGGTCCCATTGCCATTTACTTTGTTGTTTTGGGTTCACGTTTATACAACCTTTCTGTGTTTCTGTCTAGAGAAGATCCTTTAGCATTTGTTGAAGAGCTGGTTTGGTGGCGCTGAATTCTCTCAGCTATTGCTTATCTGTAAAGCTTTTGAATTCTCCTTCATATCTGAATGAGATCCTTGCTGGGTACAGTAATCTAGGTTGTAGGTTATTCTCTTTCATTACTTCCAGTATGTCCTGCCATTCCCTTCTGGCCTGGAGAGTTTCTATTGATAGATCAGCTGTTATCCTTATGGGAATCCCTTTGTGTGTTATTTGTTGTTTCTCCCTTGCTGCTTTTAGTATTTGTTCTTTGTGTTTGATCTTTGTTAGTTTTATTAATATGTGTCTTGGGGTGTTTCGCCTTGGGTTTATCCTGTTTGGGACTCTCTGGGTTTTTTGGACTTGGGTGGCTATTTCCTTCCCCATTTTAGGGAAGTTTTCAGCTATTATCTCCTCGAGTATGTTCTCATGGCCTTTCTTTTTCTCTTCTTCTTCTGGGACTCCTATGATTCGAATGTTGTGGTGTTTCACATTGTCCCAGAGGTCCGTGAGGTTGTCCTCATTTCTTTTGATCCTTTTTGCTTTTTTCCTCTCTGATTCATTTATTTCCACCATTTTATCTTCTAGCTCACTTAGCCTATCTTCTGTCTCCGTTATTCTACTCTTGGTTCCCTCCAGAGTGTTTTTGATCTCCTTGATTGCATTATTCATTTTGAATTGACTCTTTTTTATTTCTTTTAGGTGTTTATTAAACATTTCTTGCATCTTTTCAATCTTTGTCTCCAGGCTATTTATCTGTAAGTCCATTTTGTTTTCAAGATTTTGGATCATTTTTATTATCATTATTCTAAATTCTTTTCCAGGTAGATTCCCTATCTCCTCCTCTTTTGTTTGATTTGGTGGGCATTTTTCATGTTCCTTTACCTGTTGGGTATTTCTCTGCCTTTTCATCTTGTTTAGATTGCTGTGTCTGGCGTGGGCTTTCTGTATTCTGGAGGTCTGTGGTTCCTTTTTATTGTGGAGGTTTTACCCAGTGGGTGGGGTTAGACGATTGGCTTGTCAAGGTTTCCTGGTTAGGGAAGCTTGCGTCGGTGTTCTGGTGTGTGGAACTTGATTTCTTCTCTTCAGAGAGCAATGGAGTGCCCAGTAATGAGTTTTGAGGTTGGTCTATGTGTTAGGTGTGACCTTGGGCAGCCTGTATGTTGACGTTCAGGGCTATGTTCCTGCGTTGCTGGAGAATTTTCGTGGTATGTTTTGCTCTAAAACTTATTGGCTCTTGGGTGGTGGTTGGTTTCAGTGTAGGTATGGAAGCTTTTGAACTGTCACTTATTACTTAAAGTTCCATGTAGTCAGGAGTTTTCTGGTGTTCTCAGGTTTTGGGCTTAAGTCTCCTGCCTCTGGATTTCAGTTTTATTCTTCCTGTAGTCTCAGGCCTTCTCCAACTATACAGCACTGATAGTAAAACTTCTAGGTTAATGGCGAAAAGATTCTCCCCCATTAGGGACACCCAGAGAGGTTCACAGAGTTACATGAAGAAGAGGAGAGGGAGGAGGGAGATAGAGATGAGCAGGAGGAGAAAAAGGGGGACTCAAGAGGAGAGAGACAGATCTACGCAGTTGTCTGTTCCCAGAGTGTTCTCCGTAGCCCAGACACCCACAAAGATTCACAGAGTTGGATTGGGAAGAGAAGGGGAAAGGAGGAAATAGAGGTATTCTGAGGTAGAAAACAGAGAGTCAAGATTGGGAGAGAATAATCAACACACTCCTGAATAAAAATGGGAACTGAATATTGGATTCTTAAATGTTCACAATTTATATCATATACTGAAAAACAAAAATTAAAAATCTAGAGTAGAGATTAGACTCTTAAAAATACTATATTAAAAACAAAAACCAAAACACACACAAAAATTTTTTTTTAAATATATATGAAGTTCAGTTTAAAAAATAGGGCTTCTCTCTTTTTTTTTTTGGTAAGGTTATAGTGTATTGAAAATGAAAATTAAGGAGTAGTAGAGGAGTACTAGAGGACTTTAAAAGAAGTAAGAAAAAAAGAAAAATAGAAAATAGAAGAGAAAAAGGAAAAAAAAGAAGGAAAAAAAAAAGAAAGAAAGAAAAAAAAAATTTTTCCCTAATTAAAAAAACCGTAAAAATCTATGAAAATGAAAGTTAAGGAGTAATGCGGGAGTAATAGGGAATTTTAAAGGAAAATAAAAGAGAAAAAATAAAAAATAAAAAAAATTTTTTTTTTCTTACTTGAAAAAAAAAAAGAAAAGTAAAAATATATCTAGGAATTTCTCTGGAGCTGTTGCGGTCAGTGTGGGTTTGGCTCAGTTTCAGATAGCTCCTCGTTCCAGCTTACACTTCTCGATATCTACAGGCCCCTTCCGGTGTAGTCGGTGTTTTCTACAGGGATTTTAATCTGTTGCACCGGTCCCTTCTGAAGCGGTTCCCTTTGTTTATTTGGCTTCTGTTTGCCGGTCTCTTCAGAGCCTCATTTCCGCCCTGACACAGGCGGGCGGAGGTGGACTCTTATTCAGGTAGCTAGTTCTGTCGCGCTGCTGGGAGGGGCTGACGCTGCGGGGATGGGCTGGCGCTGCCGGGAGAGGCTGGCGCTGGTTTCTCGGTCTGCGCTGCTCAGGATCCCGGCTGCTCTATATGGAGAGCACCGCGCGCTGTGCGCGGTTCCAGCCCTCGGGTGTTCCACAAAAGCGCGGAACAAAAGGCTGTGTCTGCTCTTGTGCCTTCCCCGTCAGAGCGGTCCAGGCAGCGAGGAGCTTGACAGGCGCACTCTCCCCAGGTGCAGCGCGCCCACTACCTTCCGCGGTCCCAATCTCGGTTTCCGCCGGCGCCAGTCGGGTGCGTGCGCCTTCTGCCCTCCGCGTCCCCAGCCCCAGTCCCCGCCCGCGCCGGTCGGGTGCCTGCGCCCTGTGTCTCGCCGCGACCTGCTCCCGCCTCCGGCGGGTCTGGGCCGGTCCGCAGTCTGCGAGCTCTTCTCTGGACTTTCTCGGTCCCTTTATTCTGCGAACGGCCGGCAGCGTGTTCGGGCCGGTTAATTTTCTCTCTCTTCCCTGCTCTCCCACAGTTCAAGTTGGCAACTCACAAAAGCTCCCTCTGATTGTCCTCAGGGCACTCAGGCCCGGACCCTGCCCCAAACAATGCCTCCCGCTCCTCTCCGTGCCGCCCCCACTTGCTGGTGGCGGATGCGGGTGTCTGGGGCACTTTTCTGCTGAGAGTTGCTTTTAGGCACGTAATCTGTGGGTTTTATTTATTGTTTCCCTCCCAGTCAGGTTGCCCTCCGAGATTCAAACACTTCCCCCAGGCCCGCCAGTGCAAGGGTTTCCCAGTGTCTGGAAACGTCCTCTAAAGACTCCCTTCCCAGGACGGATCTCTGTCCTCAGCTTTTTGTCTCACTCTTTATCTTTTATATTTTGTCCTACCTCCTTTCAAAGACAATGGGCTGCTTTTCTGGGCGCCTGATGACCTCAGCTAGCGATCAGAAGTTGTTTTGTGAAGTTTGCTCTACATTCAGTTATTCTTTTGATGAATTTGTAGGAGAGAAAGTGGTCTCCCTGTCCTACTCCTCCGCAATCTTGACTCCTCAGGAACACTTTTAAATTTATTCTATCAGGCTATCTCTACACTGATATCAGTACTATAATGAGACATTACAGAAAATTACAGATCACTTTCTTGATGAATATGGTTGAGAAAATTTTCAAGAAAATATTAGCAGACAGAATTTAACAATCTATAAAGGGTATCATAAATGATTATCGCATAGCATTTTTCCAGAGATGCAAGGATGGTTAAAAATCCACAAATTAGTCCACGTGATACACCACATTAAAAAAAGGAAGAGAAACACAAGATTGTGTCAGTAGAAGTAGAAAAAGCATTGACAAAATCTAGCATCCATTCATGGTAAATGCTCTCAAAAAAATGGGCATAGAGAAAATACATCTCAACATAATAAAGGCCATTTATGACAAATCTACAGAGGTGGATATCTGAAAGCTCTTTCCTCTAAAATCAGGCCCAAGAGAAGGATGCTCACTCTTGCCAGTCTGGTTTAACAGTGTGGAGGTCCTAGCCACAGCATTTGGACAAAAATATAATAAGAGACATCCAGCACCTAAGAGAAGAAGTAACACTATTACTACTATAGAGAAATGATACTTTATATAGAAAACCCTAAAGTATCCACCAGAAAACTAACTAATGAATTCAGTACACACACACACACACACACAAACACACATACACACAATGGAATATGTCTCACCCCTTAGGAATAAAGTTTTGCTGCTTCTAACATAGATGGACCTGGATATCATTCTGTTTAGTGAATTAAGACAGACAGAGAAAGACAAATACCGTATATTATCACTTGACGTATGCAATCTAAAACTAGTACAAAAGGATGAAAATAATGGAGTAGAAAAAGACTCTCGCACATAGAGAATAAACTACTGTTTACCAGTGGGGAGAGAAAGTGGGAAGGGGCAAGAAAGAGTAAAGACTCAGAAGTACACACTACTGTGTATAAAATAAATAAACTACAAGGACATACTTACAGCACAGGGAATATAGCCAATAGCTCATAATAGCTTTAAAGAAAGTATAACCTATATACTGAACCACAATGTTGTACCTCTGCACTACTATAATACTGTAAATCAACTATAATTCAATGAAAAACTTAACAGAAAAGAAGAGTTCTACGTCGTGATATGTGGTTGTAATGGCAGTCATATTACATATTTACATGTAACAAATTACCAAATCTTACACTTTAAATTTACACAATGTTATATGTCAAATATATTTCAGTTTGAAAAATCTGCTGAAATATAGTTTTCTTTAGTGTGTTTTTTTATTGTACATCACTTCAAACTGGTCATTTCTACATGAAAATATTTTAATGTGCTAATCTCCCTGGAAGACTCTTTCTAATAAATACTGCCATCTCTCTTAACAAGTTTAACTATAAACTTGTAACTAACTCCCAAACTCTTACCAGATTTTACCTTCGAGTGACAACCAGGGTATTCTTTACTCTGTGAGAACATTAATTTCTTTAGTTTTATTTCTGACAACTGTACACACTGATCCATTTTCATGTATACTTTTATCTATAATTCCATACCGACTTCATTTCTGGGAAATTCCTTTTGTTAGACTGAAAGTGACACATTTGAACACTTTATAATATGCACATCATTTCAAGACTTGTTGTTTATTGCATAAATCTGGACTCCTTTTGTACAAGAAAATTTCATTGATATATTCATATTTCATGACAATATATTTCAGTTGG